>NC_142928.1:27565053-27575053 GCF_046866305.1 Octopus bimaculoides
ATATACTTAATATATTTGTTCATCAAGAGAATACTTTGCGCATTTATAATTATCTTCTCGTTTGTTTTTGCGTTTCTATTTCTCCGTTTTAAATATGAAACCTTTAACATTGGAAATGTAGCAGAGGTCTAAACTGAATTTTCTTTTGCATGAATACATTTATATATAAATGAACAGTTGATAATTGTGCAACATGCATTAATTTAAATGTAGAATATTAGAAAAATTATAAAAATACATTTATTTAGATATAATCTATTACGTTTCTTTCTTCTTTTCTAAGTCTTAGTTTCCGGTACCCCAAATGTATACAATACCTACAATATCATGCATGTGACATTCCGGATATATTTATTGTGCTTTTGTTTTCTTTCTCTCTAACAAATGGTGGCAGCTGCGTATTTAAACTATGAAGTTACGCATTATCGTACAACTGTACGTCGCCCAAAAGAAAGGTAAAATTAGACCGACCTTTCGAGTGAACCCTTTATAAAAGTTGTGTAAAAAAAAATAAATTATGCAAGAATAACGAAGCAAGAAAAGAGACGATACCACGCATATCTTTCGATTACACGCGGTGTGTGTGTGTGTGTATGTGTGTGTGTGTGTGTGTGAATATCTGTGTGTGTGTGTGTGATTGTGTGAGTGTGTGTGTACGTACGTGAATGTATAGACAACACACACCCCAAACACATATGCATAGCATTATTTGAACTTACCCATATTAATACAACCAACCTGTCTGAATAATGTTTTTTTTTTTTCTTTCTATTATCCAAATTAATCAGTTCCTGAAATGTTTTCCGGTAGCATTTTTAACTATATGTTGAAATATTATGACTACCTAGATCATTGTCGTACAGTGCTATGCCGATAACTTCAATTAAGGCATAAGCACGCGCTTATAACTTGCTGCCTTCAGAAGGCAAATAGACCGCCATTTGACGTTATGGCACGTGAATTCGTAAAATTGGTTGGTCACTTGAGACTTC
The DNA here is from genome assembly GCF_046866305.1 of Octopus bimaculoides. NCBI lineage: Eukaryota > Metazoa > Mollusca > Cephalopoda > Octopoda > Octopodidae > Octopus > Octopus bimaculoides. The sequence goes on from NC_142928.1 coordinate 27,566,046, forward strand.
CATACCTTTCATTCTTAACTTGTTTAAAATTATCCTTGGGTGCTTTCACAGTTTATTTTGAAGCGAAGATGATTTTAATATATCACAAATTTATCTTGTATGAGTTTTACATTTCTTTGTCAATATCAAAGTTCATGCCACTGGTCAATCAGAGATCCTTATCTTGTCGTATTTTTCATCATTTCTCTCTCTCTCTGTCTGTCTGTCTGTCTCTCTCTCTCTCCCTCTCTCTCTCCCTCTCTCTCTCTCTCTCTCTCTCTCTCTCTCTCGATATATATATATATATATATATATATATATATATTTGTGTGTGTGTGTGTGTGTGTGTGTGACAAAGTAAAGTTGGGGTTACCGCCCGAATCAAAATATGAGGAAAGGAATCTGAAAATGCAGGAGAAATTACGCAGATGACTCGCACACACGCGCACGCGCGCGAGTTCAGGGATATATTGTTTTATTCAGTTATTTGTTTAAGACGTTTGATTACGACCATGCTACCGCCTGATTTATATATATATATATATATATATATATATAGTTATTAATATTTCTAAGTCTCTCTAAAGGAGACTACGACAGCGGTACTGGAAATTAATAGTTATCGCCAAGCCAACATGGCAGTCCCAAAATTAGGACGAAAGCTGCCGTGAATTAGCTCCAAGAAGCCATCGCCTCTAGCTAGCTATGTGACACACGAAACCTGTGTCCTTTATAACCTTCGAACAGGGGAGGTCAGCAGTGTCCCCCTGCTGGTTTGGCATCTGCAGACTAGTTTCAGGGTGTTGCCCCTTGTCAATGCAGATATATATTTGTGTGTGTGTGTGTGTGTGCGTGTGTGTGTGTGTGTGTGTGTGTGTGTGACAAAGTAAAGTTGGGGGTTACCGCCCGAATCAAAATATAAGGAAAGGAATCTGAAAATGCAGGAGTCTTTTTAAAATACTTATTAGCTGAACTGGTTTCCCTTATTTAAAAAGATTTTCAAATGTAAAGTATGAGGTTTTATGTAACCTCTGCGGTGTCAAAAATTAGTTTACATAAATATATTGAAATCAATTGATTGAGTCTTTGACAATTATAAGAAAAAGTTTGACGCTTTGTCTATCCTCTGTGATGGGTAAAAAAAATAGTTTACATTAAAACATTCAGATCAGGTAATAATTTTTTTACAATGATAAGAAGATAAAAACTAGTTGGCATAAATATATGGAAATCAAGCAATAGAGTTTTTGACAAGAAGATAAAACGTGTCTGGTTTGTCAATCAGTGGGTGCCAAAGTTTTAGTTTCACTGTGATCAGAGACCATACTTGTTTACAGCATCTTAAATTGAAAGAAAGGTGAGTGAAGAAATAACAGACCATTTATAGTTCTCGGATCTGGCTGAAGGGTCTCGCATCGGGATGGAATTTGACAGTTACCACTATTTTATATAGAGATGGTGGCTCAAAATTGCCTTCTTTTTAAAAAGCAATGTGGTCGGTTGATGGCAGTCACATGATTAAATGGTAATTTACGATTGTTCCGAACTCTGATAGTTGTTGTGGAGCCAAGAAAGGCTTGTTTGGTGATCTGGGGTTTAATGTATGACTCATTAGTAAAGAATGGTGTATATTTGCGTGTAAACGCATAAGTGTGTGTATGTGTGTGTGTGTGTATTTTTTCTGGTTAGTGCTCTGTGTGTGTGCACGTGGGTCTGTGTGTGTGTTTGTGTATGTGTGTGTGCTATATCTGTGTTCGGAATGTCTTTGCACAGGGGCCACCATCCGGACTCCCACCTTCGCCGTAAACAAAAAATTATCTTCTCTCTTCCCTTCTTTGTACCATCTGAGCACAACTCACCTTCTTTCTTCATCTAATACCTATCTCACCGCCTCTCTTCCTTTTCTACCACCCACAGGATGGACCTAACCATTAACTAGCAAGTATTTTGATTTGACAAATACAAAACTACTAATATCATAATCCGATCAGGTAATATGTATAGCGACGGAAGGCAACGAGCTGGCGGAAACTTTAGCATGCCGGCCGAAATGCTTAGCAGTATTTCGTCTATCTTTGCGTTCTAATTCCACCAAGGTCGACTTTGACTTTCATACTTTCGGAGTCAATAATTTAAGTCACAGATACGTACTGGGGTGAATCTAATCGACTGGGCTCCTCCCAAAAAACTTCCGGTCTCATGCCTGTGAAATATCTCGGTATCTTCAAACATCTATTGATGTTCTGAGTTCAAATATCACACGGGTTCATCTTAATGTTTTATAGTTTCGCTGACGATACAGTCAGATATTATTGCATTCACTAATATGTGTCGAATCGTACCTGTCCTCAAATTTAGTATTATGTAGCATTTCGTATGATCTTATTTCTAAAGCTTATGTCTCCCTCCATATATGACTTTCACCAGCTTTATTATTCATACATGGAGGTTTAAAACGAAAAAAAGTGCAGAAATATTTCGCAGCATATGATATAGCATTTGCCCACTTAAATATAGCTAAACTGTTTGCAAAATTATTGTTTCAAATATTTTGCAATTTTTTCAGGCATGCAGTTTTGTAAAGTGGTGTCATATATATTTTCATTTATAAACTTACATTCAGCGGTGCTTGTTTTCTGCTTGACTAGTATATCCATATCACTTTGAAACCGTCATTAAACTGTATCTAAATAACCAGTTGATACGATGACAAATCAAATTTATTGATGCATTTATTCACTAAAAAGAAAACCAATATTTTAAATGACCTCACTGTGATCACATTTCTCTGTGAAGTTGGAATTACTTCGCCTCTGTAATTTATGATGCTTAGAAAACCTAATATGTAACAATTGTATATTTTATAATTAAATTATGAATTGATCTCATTCTCTGGCGCCACTCAATGTTATTTACAAATTCTTTTTTTTCAGAAAGCTTCTTACTGCATAACCAACAAGTAATAGCGAAGATTATATTTCCGCTGATTACTCCTAAGAAACTATCGAAGTTTTCTCTGTTGTTAGCTCACCCCCAAAGAATGATAAATAATTTTCTAACTATCCTATTTAGCACTTTCAAAAGTTTCGTGGTTATTTTTGACTTTGAACACTCGAAACAGAATGAAACCTGTCTCTTATAATTCGTATATTTTGTGTGTGGCACAATACAGGTAATCTTCTTGGTTTTTATTGTCATTATCTTAAATTTTTGTCTTCATTTCATCACAAAATATTAGCTACGATGGTACTTCTTTTAAGCGATAAAGATAGATCATTCGATCGATTCTAGTAATTCGTAATTAAATTCACGAAAACAGAAATATGACATCCACCTATACATACATATATACCTACATGCATACATACGCGCGCGCGCGAACACACACACACACGCACACACACACACACACACAAGCCCACGCATACACATATTATAGTTATGTATGTATGTATGTACGTACGTAAGCACGTACGTTTGTATGCACGTATGTATATATATGTATACATGTGTGTATGTTTGTATGTATGTATGCATGCATGTAAGCATGTATGTTTGTATGTCTGTAAATGGATGTATAGACGCTGCACGAAAACCGAATACTAAAATATTCTCTTTCCAGTCATGTGATGGTGAAGGCGTCTTTGTTTCTGGGGTTGTATGTGGATATTTACAGCAGAATTTTCGGGGAAGGTGTGTTGTTGTGTTGAACTTTTCTTAAGGTTTTTATGTCGATTTGTGCTGCACGTCTGATTCCATCCTGTATGAGTTGAACTTCTACTTAAGAAATACTCCTTTCATAATTAGTTATGATACCAAAGTAGGGTTTTTTTTTACTTGTTTCAGTCACATACTCCGCCGAGGTCGACTTTGTGTTTCATCCTTTCGGGGTCGATAAATTAAGTACCAGTTGCGTACCGGGGTCAATCGAATCGACTGCCCCTCCCCACTCCAAACATTTCGGGCCTTGTGCCTAGAGTAGCAAAGAATAAGAATGTCTGTTGGAGTCGTTTGCAATGAAGACTGTGTGGTTTAATGCTGGGTGCTTTGCTATCGTCCGACAATGTGGTTAGAACTAACTAAACTGTTACCAAATAAAAAATACTAACGTATTTTCGTGGCCCTCACTAAGGAAAAAAAAATGGCAAACCCGAAAAACTAAAATCCTAATATTTTCGCAGGACCCAACTTGCATCCATGTATTTATGTATGTATGTATGCATGCATATATGTATGTATGTGTGTGTGCCTATACAAATATATATATATATATATATATATATATATATATATATATATATATATATATATATATATATATATATATATATATATATATATATATATATATATAGATAGATAGATAGATAGATAGATAGATAGATAGATAGATAAATAGATAGATAGATAGATAGATAGATAGATAGATAGATAGATAGATAGATAGATAGATAGATAGATAGACAGATAGATAGATAGATGCATTTATGACAGTTTGTATAAATTAATATGCATGTGTATATGCGTGTGTGTTGGAGAGTTTGTGTATTTGTGAGCATGTATGTAGAATATTGGGAAGTATCTTGAGAAATGGAATAATATACACATCTAAGAAATTCTAGCCATGCAAATCAAATGACCTTTTCCCCGCTAGGTATAGAAACCGAGTTGGCGAATCCGATCACCGTGATCTTAATGTACTTAGGATGTTATAGCTTTCTTAAAAAAAAAATTTAAGATGATGAAAAAAGAAAAAAAATAAAGAAAATGAAAGAAGTCTAAGTACAATGAAAATTAAACAATAACACACATTTCAGAAATTGAATTTCAGAAGCGACAGTAAGATAAACAAACAAAAGCAAATAAGGTGATAAACAATATATAAACGAATAGCCAGACATTTGAAAAATGCACTGAAATGCCATCAAAATTTCGTGTCTGTTTGAGAAGTGACATTCGGTGTACTTCCGTTTTAAACTCCAAAGAAGTCTTCGAGTTGCTCCTTTTTTTAAAACTATTCATTTGAGAGAAGGATACTGTAAGACACTGATAAGATAGTGGTGACATTATTTGTCAACACCCAAGAAATCTGACACTATTTCTTTGAATTGAAGTTAGACGAAGGGGAAAATAAAATTTCGCGAATTCCTATTATATATATATAGTGTGTGTGTGTGTGAGTGTGTGTGTATGTGTGTCTATATATATATATATATATATATATGTGTGTGTGTGTGTACATGCGTAGATGTATATATATATATGCATATGGATTCATATATATTAAGATATAAGGGTGTGCGTGTGTGTGCATACATGTGTTCTTTTGGACTCAAAGTATACGTCTATGTGTACATATATTTGTGCGATGATATATGCGACAATAAATACATATGTGTATACATCATTTTCCATTAGCTAATATATAAAATATAATATATATACTTAAATAGATGCACGGGGACAAGCACACACAAACACACACACACATACACACACATATACTTGTGTCTATGTGTCTGCATACATATATATATATATATATGTGGGTGGGTGTGTGTATATAATATGTAAATATAACACATACATACATACACGTATGAATGTATGTACGTATGTATGAGTGTGTATTTATGCTTGTGTCCGTGTTTGTGTTTGTAATATACATCTCGAAATCCCGCACATATCTATTCTTCACCTTTTTTTTTTTTTACTACAGAAAGAGAAACAGAAGAATAAGATGAATGTCTTCTGTATTCTATTTAAGCAGGTGTCTGTGTGTCGAATATAGGATGAAAGAACAATAATACTGACAATATCAATTCTAAGAGCAATAAATAAATAAATGAAACATGGCGAATTACAAGAAACTTTAGTAAAACGAACGAATGTCAGCCGGTATCTTGTTTATATTAGCATCGAGTAGTTGATGAAAGTTCATTAGGATGTATTGAGAGAAGATGTCAATGAAGTTTCTCTATGTTGTCAGATAGGCTTTAGTAACATAGTCTTTTCACTATACTCTTGTTTTCATTGGTATTTTTTTTCTTTCGCTTATACTTCTATTTATTTTACCCAGGGTATCTGGTGAATTTGAAGTAAAAATAAAGCAATGACAAATTAATTAAATTATCTGACATAATAATGACAATGTCTAAAAGAGAAACAAACCCACTAAATTCGTTCAGTTGGAATTTAGTTGATGTTTTTATATTATCGACACCGAGAGGATGAGATGCAAAGTCTATCATTGTCGAGATAGAGTTGCATTTCATAAGACACTATCTCAGAAGATAACCGAATGTAGTTGTACGCCATAAAGTAACTCAATATAAAAATCTCTCTCCAGATTATTGCTAAACGAACTTAAACAGTATGAGACATTTATTGAGACGTTCAACGCATTCAGCCCATCGACCACGTTTGCGATGAGTGAGATATATTAAAAGAAAATATAAATCATTGCCATGTATAGAAGACTATATAGTTTGGGAAACAGAATAACTTATCATATTAATTTAGTATATTATTTGAAAGGCGCTATATTATGCCGATCTTGCAATAAGGGAAGACAACGTTGACCTCAGTGCGAAGAGAAAACAGAAACATACATAATACAGACAATAGAAGGAAATAGATACTGCAGGATATTTGTCCGCCCATCTTCCTATCATACATAGCTATATGAAAATTATAGATGATAATTCTTTAAAATTTAGCATGAAACCAGCAAGGTTAAGAGCGTGTAGTCAATTATATCAATCCTAGTAATCAACTGGTACTTATTTAAACGAAACCGAAATATTCAGAGGCAAATTTGACCTCTGCGCGCAGAACGTAAAACCAGAAGGAATGCCGCTCAGCATTTTGTCCTTCTGCTATTGATTTCGCCTCCATGATTTGTTCCATATTTTGGCACAACACAAGCCATGTTTGTCGAAGTAGATTGTCGATTGCATCACCTCCGGTACTTGACTGGTACTATAATTCATCTGCACCGAAATTTGACATCTCTGATCTCAGAACGCAAAAAAAGAGAGAAACGCCGATAGAGAATATCCCTTGTACGCAAACAATCCTCCGAGCAATACTGATGATTGTTACTATATTTTGTAATCTAGGAACAAGGCCTGAAATTTATGGTGGAGAGGACAGTCAATTATAGCGATCTTAATGCATCGACTCCAAAATAATAAAAAGCAAAGTTGATCACGTCGGAATTTGAACTCAGAATTTTAAGACGGACGACAGTATTTTGGCCGGTGTGCTAGCAATTCTGTCAGTTGATGATGATGATGATGATCATGATCATGATTATCATGATAATGATCATGATCATGGTGATGATGATGATGATGATGATGATGATGATGATGATGATGATGATGATGATGGTGATGATGATGATGGTGATGATGGTGATGACGTTTTCTACGAAAGCCTCAAAGCCTGAAATTTGGGTGTGTGGCACTAATCGATTACATCGGCTTCAGTGTTTCACTGGTAAATAATTTAACGACCCCGAAAGGATGAAAAGCAAAGTCGATATCGGTGGAATTTGGACTTAGATCGTAGCGACGGGTGAAATACCGCTAAGCATGTCGTCCAGCATGCTAACGATAGTGACAGCTCACCTCCTGAATAACAATAATAACAACAACAACAATAATAATAATAATAATAATAATAATAATAATAATAATAATAATAATAATAATAATAATAATAATGAGACAGGAAAAATTTGGCATGACAAGTAAATACTCAATCAATTCTTGAAGAATAAAGATGAGGTTGACTGAAATAGAACCCGGCAATGGCTGCAGAAAGGAGACTTAAAAGGGCCCACTGAGACATTTGTGTGCAGTGCTTAAGAACAAGCTCTCAAAACAAACTACGCCAAATATCACATTGATAAAAGCACTGACTCATCACAGTCTAGGATGTGCACAGAGAAAGGAGGAAGTATAAGCCTTATTGTTAGGGAGTGCTGTAAACTCGCACAACGCGGATACAATTCGAGACAAGACAGTGTGGCCAGATATGTCCACTGGCTGTTGTAAACAAGTTATACCTCGAAACTTTGATGCCAAGTTACCTTTCAAGGGATCCTTGAGAAATAACAGCGTTCGTTCACTTGTCATCCAGGTAGGAACGTGCCCATTATGCAGGAATTAACCCGGTTGTGAAGCGATCCTTTCATGCAACTGTGTAAAAGTTCTTCAGCCAGCAGCCTCGTACTATATCCAGGCTTGGTCATTTCCAGTTGGCTATTTTTTTTAAAAACTTCAGTCTTACTGTATATAGATCCCTTTCGACGTCCTTCTGTCTTGGTACAGTTGCAAGTAGTCTTTTCACCTGTGTTAACCACTCTGAACTTTCTATGTCTGACCGGTCTGTTTCATAGTCTTTCCCCAATTATTTTACTGTCTTCTGCATCACGAATCAGTTACTGATGTTGGTCTCCTCAAAAACAATCCTATTTGATTGGAACATTTCAAAACCCTTTACAACTTGCATCATATCTTTTCAATTTGGTCCTTAAAGCTATCAACTTTTCTGATGATACTTCATGTAATGTCTGGTTTCCCCTTTCTTCTAACCTGTACTATCCACCCAATTTCCTGATCACTACCTCATTCTTGAACTCTCCTCTCAATATCCTATTCATTTGCCCCAGTTCTATCTGTGTCATTTCCAAATTCATTTATAATCTCTTCTTCCATTTAGTTGTTTTTTGTTTTCTTTTCATTTCCTTTCATTTCTTCAGTTTTCCGCTTATAAACTATTATGTCAGCTAAAGTATTAGTAGCAGCTATGATTATCTGTTTATTTTTTTTCGTTGTTGTTGATATTATTTCTTTTCATCACAAGTTTTCTTGGAACTCCTGATGTCTTGCTTAGGTAGCAAGCTTGCTACCTGCAGCCTACGGTACCATGCCACCCACTCATTTCAGCTATCTAATGCTTTTCGTGAATATTCTTGCCGTGCCAAGGAGGCAAAAAACTTTTGGAACAGTTTTACTGGG
>NC_142928.1:27580053-27585053 GCF_046866305.1 Octopus bimaculoides
CGAGTTACCTCTATTTCCAGGTCTTTGTATTTTGAAAGTTTTTCCGTTTCTTTTAGGGAAACGTTGTCATCTGCTGGTATTGATACGTCAATTAGAAAGCATTTTTTTCTTCATGATCTTTGACAACTATATCTGGTCTATTGCCTTAATTTCTCTATCTGTGTTTATTGGCAGGCATATCCCAGAGTATGGTTGCTTTCTCGTTTTCTGTGACCTTTTCTGGCGTGTGTTTATACCATCTTTTTTCTGTTGTTATTCCATAGTGTTGGCATAGCTTCCAGTGTATATAGGTCCCACATCTGTCGTGTCTGTGAATATATTCCTTAGCCAGGACTGGGCAGCCAGAGATAATATGATTTATTGTTTCTTGTCCATCTCCACATATTCTACAGTTACTTGTCATGTTTCTTTTCATTATATGTTTTTGGTAATTTCTGGTGGGGAGGCTTTGGTCTTGTGCAGGAATTAAAAATCCTTCAGTCTCTGCTTTGGGTCCTGAGCTTCTCAACCATTGGTGGGACTTTTCTCTGTCTATTTCTTTTGCATTTATTATTATTATTATTATTATTATTATTATTATTATTATTATTATTATTATTATTATTATTATTATTATTATTATTATTATTATTATTATTGTTCAGTAGTTTTATGTTTATAACGTGCTTTCATTTCACTACCGAACGCAGCTCTGTGTGCCTTGGGTATGTGCTGTGGTTTGCTGTGATCCTCTTATGGTTACTGTATTGAAAGTGTTTTGCGTAGGATGTGTGCAGTGCTCAGCAGTGCAATTTTCTGTATGTTATTATTATTATTATTATTATTATTATTATTATTATTATTATTATTATTATGTTATACTTAGAACATTCGGTCTCGCTTAATCTGGTAGATTCTGTGAGAGCGGAAAGCATCTTGTCGTTAAAGGTCTCACAGGATCTCTTTCTGCGCGTTATAATCTTTGATAGTTGCTTGTTAATTATTGTGGGGGACATTCAGCATCCAAATACCAATCTAAAATCACTAGCTGTCCCCAGCAGAGTAGTTTTGGGGGCTTGCTCTGCTTTCATGTCAATTCCAATTTCTTTAACATATTACTCGAACTTGTTTGTTCGAGTGCCCCTACAACTACTGGAATGGCAGACAATCTCCTCATAGTCCACATTCTTGCAATTTCATCTTTTAGTAGTCTGTATTTTTCAACCTTTACTAGTTCTTTCTCACTTATGCATGCATCTCCAGGTATTGCAATATCTATGATCTTGGTTTCCTTTTTCCCTTTATCTACCACAACAATATCTGGTCCCCGATCCTCTATTAGGGAGTCACATTGGATTGTAAAACCCCACAGTATCTTATGTTCCTTGTTCTCAGTGACTCCCTCTGGTTCATGTTCATACCATTTCCATGCTCTTTCACATAGCCTCCTGTGGACGAACTTAAGCACGTTATCGTGCCTCTTTTGTAGTGCTTTTGGGCCAGCTTGCTACATTCTCTCACAATATGAGATTGTTTCGTTTCTGCTGCCACACATCCTACAAAGGGGCGATTCGCTATTGGAACTTGGCGTAATTAGTTTTCAGAGCTTATTCCTGGGTGCTGCATATCAATGCCGCAGTGCTTCCTTTCAGATAACTCTTGTTTTAGCCATCTTGCCTTTCCCTTCGATTTCGCTGGAGTATTGCCCAGGCAGTGATTTCATTTTCTATCCATTATTATTATTTTTATCATTATTATTATTATTATTATTATTATTATTATTATTATTATTATTATTATTATTATTATTACTTTATCATTATCTTCTCCGTTCAAATTTGTTTCCATTTCTTTGTGAGTGTCTTCCCAACACCGATGCTAAAGAATAGGCTATGGAAATAAGCACATCAGATAGTTCATTTGCAAAGTAGTGTGATAGAGAAAAAGGGGAGCAAACAAGCTACGGGCCACATATCTGCCATGCAGAGGTTTTTTCTTCCCCCATATCAGCCAATTGTTCAAATGCTTTTTTGCTTTGCTATTGATTTCACCTTCTTTGCAACAATAGTTACCGCACTTCCATCAAGCTGTTCAACCTGCATATTATGCATCAGCTCACTAGTAAATATTTTGCATTCCTTCATGACAGAATGAAGCTTCTTACAACTCCGGAGATTTTTAACTAGCTTTATCATCAAATCGTTAGATTTTTCAAGATATTTGGCCAGTCTAATTGTGGTGATTTTGTAAGAGATTTCAAATTGGATCAAACTTGGGTCTACTTGGGCACTGAGAAGGTAAAGACGATCTGCACCTACCTTTGGGTGTTGCATCATATTGCAAGTCAGCAACTTAGGGATTTTCCTGTCAGTCTTCCTTATTTCGCTCATATTCCAGTTCAACACATTGAAACTGTAAGTAACAGCTGGATCAGCTAAGGAGTTTATAGTTAACACCATAAAGTATTCTGATAAGGGTTAGAGGCAAGTAATGGTTTGTAGACCTTCCATACCCTGGCCATCGAATCATTGGTTTCTGACATCCGAACAAGATGAAACAATCACAGTTAAAGATATTGTAGATGAAGTTTACTACAGAAAACTATAGTGTTTATAAAATGTAAAAACAATTTCAGTGATAGTTGAATTCTGAACGAAAAACATAGATGCTTGATAGTAACCTTTTAGGTAACTAGTATCTTAGCTAGTGTTTTTTAATAATCCATCATTATTTCCTTTTAGAAATAAATACATAAATACAAACCAATGAATCAACAAGTCATTGAATGTAACTTCTGACGATTGTAAGGAGGGATGAAATATATGAAGAACATTAGCAAGTTAGGCAGCTAGACTTCTTTCAAGCGAAATTCCAATTCAGCTGACATTACCGTATGCTATTTTTTTTCCTATTTCTCTGATGACAGACATCAAGCTACAGAGGGTATTGTTTTCACGTTGGCAATGCATGCAAAGAAATCTACTGTCTGTACTTTGCCAGTTGCCTAGCTTATGATGACTGTCAAGTGTGTGAGGAAAATTGAGGATAATGAAAATAACGCTTACGGCTATATATCACGCGGGATTTCCAACAGATAACGTTTCTGTCAAGCGGATATGTACGAGAAAACAGAGGAAGCCGTCTAGTTGCGGATATGGAACCTCTGTCGGTTAGTCGCGCGCATGACACATGATACCAAAGTGAGACTTCGACAAGACATTTAGGAGCTGCCTATGGTCGGGAAATTGGCAGTAATTGACATACAAGATGTATGTCGGCCACGTGTCCAGCTACGCGTAAAGCGATACGTTAGACAATATTCGGAATGAGGGATCGATGTAGTTTGTAAGGAGCAAACTCTTTCTCATTTAAGACGACAGAACAAAACAGATTAAAAAAATGTAAAGAAGATAATAAATATATATAAAAAAAGACTATAAAGAGAAAGAAACAAAGATTTGTAAAAATAATCATTCTTCCCTAGGAAAGAAATAAAAAAGCAAAACATATTGCGATTTGTGGATCTACGAAAGAAACTCGGAGACGGACAAATATATAAAACTGACTTTTCCTACTAGAAACTTGAGAAATTTGAAAAATAGATATTTGCAACAAATAATCGGTACAATCACTCATGCACACACTCAAATACAAATACACGGGCACACACACACGAGTACACACACCCACAAAGACACGTCTGCAAGCACGCTCATGCATGCTCGCACATTCACACACAGACATGAACACGAACTTACATAAATGTTGTAAATATTCGGGAAACTGAATATGGACACTGGCGTTCGGTGGGGAAAATCAGTTTTAGAGCAATATAAAACATAACTTAATTAAGAAATGACAATAGCTCACTGCGATGAACTCTAAGAATCACAGAGCAACTAATAAATTGCGATGAAATAAATATGTTAGGATGAAAAAAAAAATAATAAAAAAGAAAGTAAGGAAAGGAGATGATATAATAATACGGAATGGTCTTCGGATATATTTAGGTGGCGCCTAATTTTCTATATCTAATTTGTATTTTGCTTTTCTCTCTTTATTTCTCAGTTATCGTTATCTTCCGTTTCGCTTCTTCCGTTTCGCTTCTTCCGTTAAATAAATTAATGAATAATTTGACTAATGTATTTTGGATTATTAATAAATGAATTTGTTCTTTCTCTTTGAAATACATTCGGTCATTATTAGATAAAACGTTTTAAATGAATTGTTTAGAAAGTACATATACGCGTACACATATGTATACCTACATATATACATGTCATATATACATACGTGTACACACACCGCATGTCTATCTCTCTCTATCTCCCCCTGTTTATCTATTCATCTAGCTATCTATTTATGTATCTATCAGTGTATCTGTGTACAAATCTACAAACACAAGCAAGTGCATACATCTATAAGCATGTATGAATTACCTACATATATGTGTGCGCGTGTACGTGGTATTTTGTGCGTGTGTATGTGATTGTGTGTGTGTGTGTGTGTGTGTGTGTGTGTGTGTGTGTGTGTGTGTGTGTGTGTGTGTGTGTGTGTGTGTGTGTGTGTGTGTGTGTGACATTTGATTGTTCATTGTCAATATTCTTTGAACTTTGAGGATCAAACGTAGAACAACCAATATCTGATGAATTTGCATCACTTTTAGAGGACGTTTTCCGTAGTTGATCGCAGTCGTATTGAACGTGTTCATAAAATATACGTATTGTGCTTTGCCTGTGTATTCGTTTTATACCATTAATTTTCTACCTAATTTTCTGATTACTTTTATTTTAATGGGTTATTCAAAAGAAAAAATGCAGTACTCGTTACTCTTTCTGTTGGGAGAGACTCGTTGGGGGAGAATGGAAGGAAAAGTGACAGGGAAGACACTATTCTCAGATCCTGATTCTTCACCGCTCAGGTGCCAAACACTCAAAAAGTGAAGCAAACCAAGCAAAGAATAACGTCTACAATCAACTAACAATCTATGTGCATCTACTGACTCCTCCACTTAACGGAAC
>NC_142928.1:27592553-27622553 GCF_046866305.1 Octopus bimaculoides
AACCTTTAACCCTTTTTTTAAACCTAACAAAACTCAACTCTCATGCATCCTTATTTTTCCTACCAATTTATACATGAACTACTATTGAACTACAAAAGCTCAAAGACAATATAATGTATGGGTATATTTATTTTTTTATATATTATTGTTTTATATATTATTTTCTTCATTTTGTACTTTTTTGTACTTCTTTGTAAAAAAACATGTTCATTCTCCTTCTTGATAATTTGCTTCATCGCAATGAAAACCGGTTAGAATAAATCTTAATTAAATTATGCTCCCAGTTCAGCATTCTGGCTTTTTAACATTTTCCTATATATATATATATATATATATATATATATATATAGTGGGAATTAAAAAAAAAAACAAATGCTGAAGACAGGTGTGTAAACATCAAAAAGGTGTATTAGTTTAACGCTCTGAAAGGTGAGAAATCTTTTACGGTTCGAGCCTACGCTCTTCAACCGAAAGGAACATATCGCTTATGAATAATGATACTAATACTCTGATGTTAGAATTCAATATCTCATTATACATGTTCCTGAAGAGAGACGGTGGCCGTGAACAAAGCGTTATAAGAAATTCCGGAATGAACTTCATTGGCTTACAGTTGTTTCTGCTAAGACATGTCATACACTCATAGTTGAGTGCTTATGTATTAACCTATTACTTGGTCGGAGCTTCAAAAATGAAGAGCAATATGTATACAAATGTATATACATAAGCATTACCATTAAGAAATATCTAAAACTATGCTCCTACAGCGTGGGAACTTGCGCAAGTGTCTTCTACTATAGCCTCGGGCAGCCCAAAGTATTTTGAGTGGACTTGGCGAACGGAACTGTATGTGTGTGTGTGTGTGTGTGTGTGTGTGTGTGTGTGTGTGTGTGTGTGTGTGTGTGTGTATTTGTGTGTGTATTGTTGATATTATGTTAAACTGTCGTGTAACCAAATTTGGCCAAATGCGTTTTTTCAATATTTATTTTTACATGCAATAGCCGCAAACATAGTGTAGGTAAAAATGTACCGGAGTCTTTAGACATCTCTCAAGTCACAACAATGACCTCAGACTGATAATACTTTCGTTAAGATGTGCGCTCTACCCAATAAGGCTGCTTGCATGAGATTTCCAGTTACCATAAGAAGTTTCAGTGGGATTGAGCCCAACACTCCGATTACTACTGGTATCACTTCTACGTTACCCTCTCGCATTCCATAGGCTTGCCATTTCCACTTTCAATTCGGAGTAGTTGGTGATTATTTGAATCCCTTTATTCACAGCATGCATGTCATTTGGTATGGCTACATCAATGACCTGGCAGTATTTGTCCCAGGGTATCGTTCCATTTCCATCGTCCTGTGTTTGTGTGTGCATGCGTGCGTGTGTATATGTCTGTGCGTATTAGTGTGTGTGTGTGTGTGTGTGTGCGCGCTGTCTTCGCAATGTTGAAAACACGAGCAGCCACGTACATTATCATGATTATTATTATTATTATTATTATTATTATTATTATTATTATTATTATTATTATTATTATTATTATTATTCCTTTATTTGCCACCTGAGTGAAGGATGACGGTGCAATACAAAGACAAACGTCAGGTATGGGGATTTATGTATAATGAAATAAGAGAACAAAAAACAGGATTATTTCTGTTTGGCTGCACTTTTTGAAATGTTAAAGTGAAAATTTTCAAATTTTGTTTATGCATCTAATTTTCCAAGATGAATCTCATGGCTAAATCCTGAAGTTCAACAAATTTAAAAAAAAAAAATGTTACAGAGGTCGAAAATTTGATCATTTTTACCCAGTCAGAAAGCAGGAAGCAGGAATTGGAAGATGTTATTTTCTGCACGACTGCCCGTGCTGTCAACATTGCGAGGGTAGCACACACACACACACACACACACACACACACACACACACACACACATATATATATATATATTTACACAAACACGCACGCATACACACACACATGCATATACAAAAATACCGCTTTTGCGTTTTATTATACTATCTTATATTTGTGTCCCACATGGAATCGCGGCATAGAATTAAAATTATACGTGTATTTATGTACGCAGATGTACATCTTCGCAGACGAGTGTATGTATATGTAATATGTCTGTGTTTATGTGTGTCCGTATATTTGTGTGTGGGCGTGTGTGTGTACACACACGCACACAAACACATATATATGATAAACATACATGCATGTGAGTATATATATATATATATATATGTGTGTGTGTGTGTGTATGTGTGTGTGTGTGTGTGTGTGTGTGTGTTCCATGGAACAAATTTGTAAATTTTTCTTATGTTATTCTGTACTTTATACTGTATTTCCTTTTGTTTCATACTTCATGTACATGTATTTCTACGTGGCTTGTTTTATCTCCATTACTTCCTCTGTATCAACTTGATTTGGATTTCTCCGATACCAATTTTTGACGGTCAAGGAATTCGGAGTTTAAGTTTAAATCCTTTTGAGCATTATTATGCATTTTCGGAGAATACCCATTTCTCATCTACTGTCTCTAAATATATATTTTTCTATAATATCAATCTTTAATTTTCATTTTACTTCTTTCATTTAGTTGACTGCAAACATGTTGGTGCACCGCATTCAGGGGGAATACTTATTGTATCATTCTCTATGGCTGAAATGCTACTGACAGGAATGTAAGCAAAAGAACACCGGTTGCCATACATTGGGTGGGAAGCATATGCACAATAAAAGAAAAACAGTTACACGCAAACACATACTGATATATACATGCATACACATTTACATATGCATACAAGATACTTTTAAACACTTTTCCTCTGACAAATTCAATCTCAAAGCTGTGGTCGACCCGGGACTGTAGTAAAAGACACGTTGCCAAAATGCTGTGCGATGGCGTTTAACACGAAATCGGATGGCTGCAACGTGAGGATAAGAAAAATATAGCTAAACGAAGGGAACCTTTAGGAGGCGAAGTAAACACATTTATTTAAACCACTTCGGTGAAATAGTACCTCGTTCGATCATAAAATGCTGTTTCTGCCATTTCCATGTGAATATAGACTCATGGGGTGCTAAGATACCGAACGCTGATAAATGAGTTATGTGTGCCTAGTCAACCTGTAGTGCCCATTTCAACACAGGAGGACCAATCCACAGGTTATTTAATAGTGTGCAGCATCGCTCAATATCATGGGTCCACTTAAGCAAATAAATAGTAGGGAAATTTCATACTGGAAACTGGTGGGTTCAAGAAAAAAATATTGTAAAATTCTCTAAAGTAAACTTAGTTCGAATTAAATTATTTCGAAGGAACCAAATTACTAGTGAACAAAACGTGCTGGTAATTATAATCTAGTGGAAGTCAATAAAAACTCTACTATAGCCTGAGGAAGAACAAAGCCTTTTGGGTGACTTGGTAGACGGAAACTGGGAGAAGCTCGTCGTGTGTGTGTGTGTGTGTGTGTGTGTGTGTGTGTGTGTGTGTTTGTGTGTCTGTGTTTGTCCCCTATATCACTTACCCGATGCTGGTGTGTTTACGTCCGTGTAACCAGCGGTTCGGCAAAAGAGACCGAAAGAATAAACACTAGGCTTACAAAGAATAAGTCTTAAGGTCGATTTGTTCGACTAAAATTGGTGCTCCAGCATGACCGCAGTCAGATGACTGAAATAAATAAAAGAATAAAAGAATAACTGAAATCATAGTTTACTAACCTGCAAGAGGAAAGCACAAAACTGTATTAGAAAACTGTAATAATAAAAAATAAATGCGCCCTTTTTAAAGCCTAGCCAGATTCATGCGCCCGGTTTCCCGGTTTCAATGGCGCATGTGTTCCCTGGCTAGAGGGGAACGCCAGTCCATCGCAGCGTTATTCATTTTTGCCAGTTGAAAGGACAGGATAAACGTGAAATGAAGTGCTTTGCTCAAGAACATAACGCGTCACCTGGTCCAGGAATCGAAACCACAATCTTACGATCATGATGCTGACACCCTAAAAACTCAGCCACGCGCCTCCACTTTAGAAATCTATATATGAAAATATTTATAAAAGTTGGTTTCCAGAAGAATAAATTGCCGTGAACACAGATTATACATGATTTGTTAAGTCCTGATATTTAAAAAGAAAATTTAGGCGATTAGTTGAAAGAATAGTTAGCACGCCTGCCAATATGCTTAGTGGCATTTCGTCCATCATTAATTTATGACTTTAATTTCCTCCGCGATTGCATCTGCCTTTCTTCCTTTCGGGATCGATAAAATAAATATCAGTTGAGGACGGAGGTTGATGAAATCGAAATGCATCCTGTTCTGCAATTGCTGACCGTGTGCCAAAATTTGAGAGGGAAAATAACTTTTAAGACACTGTCAAACTATATACAGGTGAATAGATATCCTAAACATTAAGGTCCAATACATTTCAGTGTATAATAAAAGTAACAGAGTCCTTTACGATGTGAGTGGTAACAAATTAGATATCAAGATCCTGCCATGTTTGAGCAATTCAGTTTTCATTTTTTTTCTTTTAAACTCATTCTGTAAAGCCATTCTCATGTTCTCGTACAAAACAGCGGATTCCGCACTAAGGCAGTTTAGAAACTGTGCTTAAATGGACAAGTATGTTGCCATAAACATCAAGAAATTTTCGAGTGTGTTCAATTGCTTTCCTTAAAGTAAATGCACTTGACCAGTAGAAAATATAGACACACATTCCACCATTAACAAAACTCGCAGCACACGCAGGCATACGTACATACATACATACACACATAATTATACATGTATATACAACCATATATATATATATATATATATATATATATATATATATATATATATATATATATATATATATATATATATATATATATATATATATATATATATATATATATATATATATATATATATATATATATATATATATATATATATATATACATACATATATATATATACATAGACATATATTATATACTACTTATATACATTTTAATATACATACATATATATATGTATATATATATATGTGTGTATATATATATAAAGATATGTATACATACACACAGAGGCACGCATGCACACGCGCGCGCGTGCACACACAGAAATACACACATGCACATATATGAGGTAGGGTAGCCAATGAAATACATTTAGATCATTTTTACAATTTATGCATTTTCTGTCCACTATCATTAGCAATTTCAGTGATTAAACATGTGAGATTTTTGAAATTTTATAGTTTAATGGCTTTTGTCTATTGATATTTTGTCTAACATTAAATTTCATTGGCATTTTGAAGCGAGTCCTCCTGTTTTTTCTGTATTTTATATCTCGTTTTAGAGATCGGATATGTAATTAATTTTAGCAATTGTCTCATAAACATAACAACCGCAGAGAGAATATCTCTGTAAAAAAATCTGAAATTATTTATTGCGAATCCATTATCAATTTGTTTGTATTATTTAGATTAGTAATATATTTAACAAGATACAGTGTGAGTGTTTTTAAAAAGGGATATATATATATATATATATATATATATATATATATATATATATATATATATATATATATATATATATATATATATATATATATATATACTCACATACATATATATATGCACACTTATATAAGAGCATATATAGTCATCCATTTATTACGCACACACACTAATATACACATACAAACACACACACATCAATAAATATATTCAGACATGATCATGCATACGTGCCAATAGCAGATGAAAAGTACACACACATATATATATATATATATATGTGTGTGTGTGTGTGTGTGTGTGTGTGTGTGTGTGTGTGCGTGTGAGCACACAAACTACTTATAAACGCGCATTCGCTCAGAAAGTTCATTAATATATTTGTTTAAACTTTATTCATTGGAGACATGGATATGTTTATCATATATCATATAACTCAGACTCATTCCTGTATCTTTCAACTGTGCATCTGTCGATCTAGCAAACAAATGAGAAAGTGAAACCTATGTAACCTCTCGATGCACCCAAAAATGTTGACGATACATCTATTTTGTGGGAGACATGAGGCATGTCATCAACAACTGCACCAAAACGTCAGCAAGGTAGTATAGCGCAATGCGTCATGACGTTATTGCTAAAGCAGTAATATGACGTACATATGTGCTTCTGCGTATGAGCTCATGACGTAGATGTGCATGCATATATATATATATATATATATATATATATATATATATATATATATATATATATATAAGATAGAGTACTGAAAAGTATCTGGTTTGGGTTAAAAGAAAATGCAGTAGGAGCAATTAAATATGATTTTGTTCAACTTATTCTCCTCTTAGATTCACTCAATCATTACAGCGGACCTTCTTTTTTTCTGAGCCCTGTAAAAATAACTCGGAGGTTTGGACTTCCAAGCAGGCCTCTTGCGATAACCTTAAAGCCTGGAATTTTTCAGCACACAAACATCCACATATATAATGTATATATGTATGTATGTATGTATATATGTATGTATGTATGTATGTATGTATGTATGTATGTATTGACGGACGGGTGGATAGTGTTAAGGATGGATGAATTGATTGGAGAGCAAACAGGATAATACGTACATTTGTGTATATGACTAGCTATTCCAGTATCTATCCATCTGTCTGTCTAATGTATTAATATGCCTACCTAGCTATCTGTCTTATTCTCTATCTATATTTATATCTATCTATCTATCTATCTATCTATCTATCTATCTATCTATCTATCTATCTATCTATCTATCTATCTATCCATCTATCTATCTGTCTATCTATCTATCTATCTATCTATCTATCTATCTATCTATCTATCTATCTATTTATCTATTTATCTCTCTCTCTCTCTCTCTCTCTCTCTCTCTCTTCCTCTCTCTATCTATCTATCTAGCTAGCTAGCTAGATATGTATGCATGTGTGTATGTATGTATGTATGCATAATTACGTTAACTCCTTTCAAACTAAGATAAAATCTGATATTAGAAACTTTAGATGTTCGTATTTAGATGCTCGTATTTTCACATAAGACGAAGTTACAAATGACCTATAAGATAACTTGCTAAATGACTCCATTTCCACTTGGTATAAGAAAGCTAACATAGACACATACAATGATATTGATGATGAGGCTAAATTCTTTGCTAAGCATAGTAAAATCGACGTCAGATTAGAAAGCCTAACTAAAAGGGACGCTTTTATAACCTTAAAAGTCTGTAAAACTTAATTTTCGTAAGAAACCTATTTCTCAGTTGTTAAACCCAGCGATGAGTAAAATCGGGCTTGTAGCTGAAAAAGAATTCTAAGAAACATTAAATGATAAAATTAGAGAGACCAGTAGACTACAACAACCATTTTTACTATAACAGATTGGTTATTAAGAATAAGCATAAGGATAGAATTACTGAGTTCTACATGTTCGGTTAGATTGTTATACCTTCATATCGTAATCAATGCTTGTTAAAGTCATCGGCGTTGCTAAATCATGTTGGGATAGACCCTGTAGACCTGGACTTTATGATGCATGTCTGGAAAACACTACTGTTTAGTAAGGGTTCAGCATGGGTAAAAAAATGTCGGATATTGATGAATTGTGCGATGTATCATTGGGATCCTGCGATGGTGTTGAGTCTATTATGCTGTGAGTTTTTTGTATTAAATGCATTGAGATCAAAAGTACCCATTTCACGACGTTGGTGCATACACAGACGACGGATTGTGTATTTCACACTGCTGCGATGGTCACATTCTAGATAGATTTAGAAGACAACTTATTCTAACTTTAGTCAATTAAGCCTTTAAAATCACAGCCGCTGCTAATATCTCTAAACTTCATTGTTTAGATGTTTCCCTAAACTTGAACACTTCCTCTGATAAACCATTCGATAAGCTTTGCTGGAAACTTTCCTACATACATAAACTTTCTTGTCACCAGGCTGAACTATTTCAAAATCTGATTGCTAACGTTAGTAACAAGAGTTTCTAACCTCCCTTTCTTTAAAGAAATTTTCGAGAAGGCAGACCCAGACTGCAACAATGCCCTAGACAATGGTAGCTTTACAGATAAATGAATATATAACTATTCTAATATTTATAGGAATAGTAACAATGCACCTAAAATAGACCTGGGAAAATAAATTTGTTTGCTCCGCCTTACTTTTAACTTAATGGGAAAATTGACATAGGTAAAGGATTCCTGTCTCCTAGACAAATATTTTCCAGAAAATCACAGGTATAGGAAAATATTCAACAGGCACTCGGTGAAATTATCATATAGCTGCTGCCCGAATATGAAAAGCATCATTACACGAGAACAATACTAAGTGCCCACTCCCAGAAACCTGTCCACTCGACCATGAATGTATGATTAAATCCGTCATATATGGGGCAGAATGTACAGAAGCGATAGAAGATAACCCAACCGATAAGAAGAGCTGTATCAATCTTTGTTAAAATGAATTTAAAAATCGCTATGCTAATCGCATATCTTCCTTTCGACACAGGGACATGAGTAAAGCTTACTAAGCTGGCTAGCTATGTGTGGGGTTTGAAGTCGAGTTCCACACCACATACCATCAAGTGGAAATTAGTCGAAAAATCCATGGCATATGTTAACGGAACAAAAATTGTAAGCTATGTGTAGCTGAAAGGACTCAGATCCTTTTCATATCTAAGATCTCTAACATAATACTGAATTCTAGATCCGAAATTGTCTGCGGTTGTAACCATATGGCTCAAGTTTCTGTTGATGAATTGGAAAGTACCACCATCTGCGGAGTGAACTGCTGTACCATAGAATCTAAGCCACTATATTTTCAGTCTTATATTTTACAGCCAAAGGGGAAATAAGTCTAACCCCCAACCAACCTTTTTCCTTCTTTCTGTTTTCTTTTTCGTTTTCTGTTTTTTCAACATTTCACCTTTTATATATATTTCTTTCGCGCCTTTTATCAGTTTTCCCCTGTCGTCCCATTTTTAGATTGTTATGATATGTGGGTAGTGCATGAAAATTGCGCTGAGACACCAGACGTGTTAAGAATGCTGTCTGGCATGCTTTCATCGCATGAAACTAATAGTAGCACATTAAAACATACATTGTGCTCATTAAATAATGTGTGTGTGTGTGTGTGTGTATGTGTGTGTGTGTGTGTGTGTGTGTGTGTGTGTGTGTGTGTGTGTGTGTGTGTGTGTGTGTGTGTGTGTGTGTGTGTGTGTGTTCATGCATAAATAGATAGATAGGTAAAAAATTTTCAAACGGGTATTTTTTAATGTTTGAAGTTAGAGATACGGGTGAGATATATCTGTGTTTGATATGAAGGTAGATAAACGGTTAGAAACAACAATATACAGATATAAAGGCGATGTTCGAACCTGAATGATGATCGAGATATTATGTCAGAATAAATGTCAGGTTGTGTAGCAATAAAAAGAAAACAGATCTCTTTCTTGAACAATAAGAATAGTTTCTTTTTATTTGTTAGCTTTCAGAATAATAGAAAACATAGAGGTAAAAAATATTCATATTCAGGTAGCGGATATTTTTTAAAGAAAAATGTAACATTGAAATTTCCATAAATGTCGGATCTATCGGGTGAAAGACTGTGCTTGTTTCCTTTGAAGTTGTAGTACAATCAAACACAATAAATACGACTGGTGCATGCAATCCTATTGTATAGTTCGCATTGATATTACAATCCGCAGCATGGAAGTTAAATCGTTTGAATGAGTTTAAGATGTAAAGTTTGAATACGGAAAGTTTTCCTAGTAGAGCTTACATAGGATTCTGTGCAATTATATTGTAGCTCTTAAGATCATAATTTCAATAGCATCATAATAATATGAAATAGGAATAATTTTACAGAAACTATACGCCTTTATTATTACATCATTGGAATAAGCTAAAGAAATACAGAAATAATGTAGGTAAAATTAATGGAGAAAAAATAAGCTTGTGTTGTATAACAGCAGGAAAGCTAATGTTTCAATAGGTTTGCCATTTAATTCAAGAATTATTCTGTGTGGCAACTTTTGTCTGTAGACAACAGGTGTTGTTTTATTGTTAATCAAATTTAGATATTGTTGTTGATCAAAATATCTCTTGTATAACGAATTTGTAACTTACAACAATCTTATCGGTTACAGCATATCGATTTATTGAAAATGTTAAATAGTTCGATGCATATTGTAAGAGTAAATTGTTATATATCGAAATATATCAGAGTTATAAACAAACTTGCTCTCAATCATCGAAACCTGGAGTTATAGAGCTACTAATAAATTAAATTGGATAACCTAAATCATTATAATATAATACAGTGTGTCTTTGTAAATATCATTTCTGTGTCACTTATCGATATTTGACAACGTTGGGGATATTTATTTAATTAAACCGGGAAAATAATCTGACATGATTTAATTAAACTATTTGCACTAACAAATTAATTATCCTCTTCCGGTACATATCCAGTTGCCTTTCAGCTAAATCAGAGATAAAGTTTAACCCAATGAACATTTAAGAGTGATATACCTTTCAATATATCAGACACAGTATAAAAGTACTTCGGTGGATCACCCTTCTGTTTTAATTACCTCATATTGGCAATATATTGTAGTAAGAAGAATATTAATAACGAAATATTTTTTTTAATGTATTTATGTGTGTACATCATATGCAGGTGTTGGAATGAACGTGTATTTAAAAGTTTGATCCCAATTCCTGCTGTACCACGTCGATCCGGGTTCGTATCATCTGTTTGTGTGTGTTGTACAAAAGCCTTACTATGATCTAAGCCTTGTGGCGGAAATTCAGTTTTAATGCAACTGCTCTGCTTGACGATTACATTAAAGACGTGTCTATGGAATTATCAGTAAATTCATATAACACTATAAATATAACACAGAAATTATCAAAAAATTCAAATATGTAGCACTCAAACGCGATGCCGGTTGTATGTAGGTAACTATGAATATATATATGCATATAGATACACACACACTAACACACACATGCACACACGTACACGCACACAAGTACATGCATATATATGTGT
The DNA here is from genome assembly GCF_046866305.1 of Octopus bimaculoides. NCBI lineage: Eukaryota > Metazoa > Mollusca > Cephalopoda > Octopoda > Octopodidae > Octopus > Octopus bimaculoides. The sequence goes on from NC_142928.1 coordinate 27,603,651, forward strand.
ATGTACTGCATGTATTTATTTATGTACGTATGTGTTTATGCATGCGTGTATGCATTTAGGCTCTATGTACATATATTTAAATATGTGTATGGTGCCTATTTACTTGTTATGCACTCTCGCGCGCAAAAGTAAAAAAAAAAGTATTCACAGATACATATGAATTATCTTTTAAGAGGCGAGATCAACCAAGGTGATTGAAATACCGAAATTTTCAAACACATTCCTTGTGTTAGTCTTGTAACTTTCTGTTCATTAAATCCATGATAATGAAATAAATGTACTCGTATACGGAGTCCTAGTTACCTTGTTAGTTCTACCAATCCACTGTGTGTGTGTACATGTGCGCATGTGTATGTGTATATGTGTGTGTTTGTGTATGGTATATATATGATATGATATATATATATATATATATATATATATATATATATATATATATATATATATATATACATGTATCCATATATGTATGCATGCATCTCTCCATATATGTATATCCATGTATACATTCATTGTTGCATATATGTGTGTTTGTTTATATATAAATATGTATGTATGTGATTTGTGGGTTCGTGTATGTGGTATGTTTGCCAATTTTTGCATTTCAAAATTATTTAATACATATGCAATACGGATTCATATCCCGAGAGTCAGTAAACATGTCAATGTTTTGAATATTTTATCCTGCCATATGAACAACTAAACGAATGATCACACGTGTGTAGAATGTAAATAATAGTGAGAGAAGAAGAAGAAATAAGCAAACTACAATGTTGACTGCGAGATGAATAATCGCATATTTAAAAATTCTAAATATAAATGATAAATATATTGTCGAAACTAAATTGTCTCTAATGCAGTATAAAAAAAAACAAAAAACTGCTGAGCAAATTTATACTAACACAATCAGGAGAGGTCTACACCGCCAGCTCGGCCAGAGCTGTTCAGGTATTTGACAACGAAGTCCCTGCGTGCTCAATCACCTTTTAGAAAGTGTAACGGACTCGTTAGAACTGTACGCACGACAAATTTAATGAAGACAATTCGTGTATAGTTCTGCAAATTATATTGATTTTAGAACGATTGTGCTGATGACCCACGGATGATTTTACGTAAGTAAAAGAGTTGATGGCGAAACCGGTACACAATTGATTCTTTATTTTTTTTATATATTTCTCATTTTGTTCTGCCTGCCTAAGCTCTGATATTTTGCTGAATTTATTTTGGAGAACATGATTTTTCTTTTGTGGTTGGGTTGTTGATGGAGTCTCTCTAGCATATTGGATGTCCACCTAGGGGGTCATCAATTCTTATCCGCATATATATATATATATATATATATATATATATATATATATATATATATATATATATATATATATATGTAGAAAAAAAAAATATATATATATATATATAAGCAATGTTAATTTTCTAAATGAAGTATTAACAGTAACTGCACGATAAAGTGTAGTATATTGCCACTTAAGTGTGGCTGACCCCTAGGGGTGGATGTTACTGTTGCTTTTAGCCCCAGGAGGACATCTCCTCCAGCTGGCTTATCGACACACTACTGGGGCTAAAAGCAACAGTAACATCCACCCCTAGGGGTCAGCCACACTTAAGTGGCAATATACTACACTTTATCGTGCAGTTACTGTTAATACTTCATTTAGAAAATTAACATTGCTTGTTTTCACCTTTTCGATATCAGTGAAGAATTTCACTGGAAAAGTATATATAAGATTGCCAGGAAATTATCTCTCTCATCAAGGATCAGTGGCTATCGAACGCCGACGAAGGGAAATAACCCTGAAACCCGGGTCCGTTCGTGCTACGGATCATGATGGGAGGGATGACTTCCCTTGGCAAACAGGACACAGTAGTGTGTCGATAAGCCAGCTGGAGGAGATGTCCTCCTGGGGCTAAAAGCAACAGTAACATCCACCCATAGGGGTCAGCCACACTTAAGTGGCAATATACTACACTATATATATATACATATATATATGTATATATAAATATATATATGCAGAGCACGTGGTCGGTTACGACGAGTTTTCCAGATGAAACGATCAACCGCACAGCTTGCTCGTGAAATTGACATGCAAGTGGCTGAGCACTCCACAGACATGTGTATCTTAACATATTCTCAGGCAAATGAACTTACGCCCTTACGATCATGAGTCGAATGCCCAAACCACTAAACCACGCGCCTTCTTATGTATATATATATATAGGTTCAAAAAAAGGAAAAAGACAAAAAACAATAACATATTTCGTTTTGGGATTTAGTTTGCAAGATTCTTTATGTGAGTTCGTGTGTTGAAGCATATTCTGTTGTGTCAGGAAATAGTTATTCTCTTTTAGTGCCTTATAATTTAACGCACTCACTGGTGAAATTTCCACTCATTTACTTATTATTTATTTTTCTAAAATTTTCGTTGTGTCCTGCAACCTTTTCAATAGCTGTTGACTCTGTCCGTTATTCACACTGCTTTTTCTTTTGTGCGCATGTCTGTGGGTCAGTGTATGTCTGCATACGCATGTATGTATGAATTTATGCATCCATGTGTGTGTATGCATATATGTGTGCATATGTTTATATATATGTGTATGTGTGTACATTTGTATGTATGTATTCTGCATACTCATGTGTTTGCGTGTCCATGTTTGTGTGTTTTATGTACGTGTGTGTGTTTGCACGTGTGTGTGTGTGTGTTTACCTCCATCTCCTTCTGTGTGCATGTCTGAGTGTGTGTGTGTGTGTGTGTGTGTGTGTGTGTGTGGAGTTTGCAACTATGTACTGTATTTGTATGTATGGATGTGCATCTCCATATGTGTGGACGTGTATCTCCATAATGTGTCCTTGTGTGAAGTAAAGTATGTGTGTATATATGGTCATGTGTTTCAGTCTTCATTTGAGTATGTGTGTCTATGTATGCTTGTCCGTTCATATAACCTATGTACCTATCCCTCTGCATGTCTATCTGTTTACTTTCATATCCATATGCTTACATAACTGTCCATATATATATACATATATACATACACCCCACACACCCACACATACATACATACATCTATCTATATAACAGCTCACTAACTATTCTACTCTACCTGTATAATCTGTGGGTATGGGTGTATGATGCCTACTACTTATATTTCCTATTTAGGATTTGGAAAATTTCATTTGTGAGGACGTACTCCTGTATTTGTCTGAGTGATGGGTCCTTTGGGTGCTTGGATAAGATGCGGATGTCAAGTTGATCCAAGTTGCCTCCATGCTGGTAGTTGGCACGTTAGTAGAGTATGGAGTACTGTTTTTTTGTTGTTATATTATCTCAAACGTTCATTTAGTCGTTTCCGCAATGCTCCTAGATGTCTCCCCTACGTATCTCATGTTCATGTCTTTAAAAGTACCTTCCATGTATCTTATAAACTACATTTTTAATTCTACAGTTTATGCTAGAGCTAATCCTACTTACCATGCAGTTATCATTGGTGCATATGGTATTCTCAAAGAGGTACGTCCTACATAGTTGTGATCTGACAGAGTTCCCTGGCTTTCAACAATCTTAAGATTGTTGAGTTTGGTCTCTCTATATCAGAGCTTTCTAAACCGTTCTCCATGAGCTGCAGCTTCCACAAACATCACTCCTTGATTATTTGTCGGTTGTATATCACGTATTCACCCTGTTTGCTTTATCACAAGTTCTTTGTATCCTATTCCCGTCTTTAGAGCAGGTACCACTGGTATCATTACATACAATATTATCTAATTTCTTTCTAGCACCTCTGTATACTCGAACCCTATCTTTTTGAACCTATCCAGAGAATTGCATGCGGTGCATGACGTTCTGTACATGTATTTTTCGTTCCATAGGGTTTGCATAGTGGGTGGGGCAACGTTTTTCATTATCCTAATTAAGTCTGCTATCAGTATGTTAATTTTCCTGATGTGTGACAAAGCTGAGTTCTTGTGAACAACATATTTCGAAGCTATGGGCTTTATGTAGTAGGAATGGAGGAGCTGCTCTCTGTTGTTCACAATCTCTAACTAAAGTTCAGTATCAAGGACGGAGAGTCTATTGTTGGGGTGCCTAGTGGGATTGATATACATTACATCGAAAAATTTCGAGAAAATACCTCTCATGAATCACTTAAACCCATACACAAGGATACTAGATAAAACATCGTCAATGAATTCAAATTTTGTTAGTTTCACATAACATGTATGAACTTTTATTCTACAAATAACATAGAGGTGAATATATTCAGTAAATAGTATGTTTCTACTGGTAGATTTGTAGAATGTTTTAATAAACTTCATTATCGTAAGAGTTATTTTACTCAAAGTTAATGCCAATGGTATCATTCAATATATTCTCATTCTCTATGAGTGTTTCTTTAAGAACCCTCTCTCTATGACATGAATGCATGTTATCCTGTTGCTTGTATAAATATGCTGAGGTTTTGAAACTTATCCCACAAGTGCTGACATTTTAATTTTAAAAAAAATCTAGTTGAATGATACCGTTGTTTGTTTCTAATATAACTCGATTTCAGTAATGCAACTGGAAAAGTGCATGGATTATATTTAAACGCCAATATTAAGGAAGATAAAACCGTACATATAAGTACATATGCACATCTTATGACATACAGAAACAATAAGTGTATGATGGTGATTTGATGATAAATATGTTTTACAATTTGAAGTCGCTTTGCTTAATCTTATGTAAAACATGTCCGAACACAAATATGCTTGTATGTGTGTTTGTATGTGCATGTGTCTCTTTGTGTATGTATCTCTAAGTGTGAATATATATGTGCGCGTACACAAAGAATTAAATAAAACTCACTAGTTCTGCTTTAATATTTAGGCATGATTTATTAAGAGTAGTCGTAATTATAATCGCGGATACTGTCAGATCATTTCATGCAAGTATAAGAGTAAGACTGACTTATCATATAAACTTGTAATATCAAAGCGTATGCTGCATAGATATAGATAAATCCAAAGCAGATGGTTGCTTATATAATAAACACTGGTTGCGTTTCTGAAATTTTGATATAGTTAGTGCCTGCTTCTAGATTTTATGTATCAATAAAACGCAGATTGAATTAAGATTTTAACGATTGCACTCTGTTACAAATCTAATAATAGTTTAATCTATGTTTTAATACTTTCAGCTTACCACGAAAAGGTTCTCAGGTTCCGGCTGTCTTCTCACGAGATCGGCATTCTATTGCTCAATATTCTTGCCAAATCTCTACGTCTTTGATGAAAAGAAAGAATTCCTTTGAAATCTACTCAAAGGCAGAAGGAAATATAATCATGATATAGAAAGTTTCATTTCACGTCTGTTGCCTATAATGGTCGACACGATAAGGTTGGTGCAGGTAAGGGTGGTGAAGGCTTTTGTTGCAATGCGATTCAAGAGATTTGGAAATTTGGCCGCAATGATTGGCTGTCTTACGACTATAATGATAGCAGATATATAGAGAGTGGAAGACAATAATGTTGTGAAAGATATTGGATATTTGCTTCCTTGAATTAGACTGACCTTTCAGATTTAGATTTTAGTTTTAGATTAAATGAAGATCTGCAATGTTCTTTTTCGTTCTTATAGTAGATTTAAAGCGTTTTCTTCACAGAATCACCCTATCAAGAAGAACAAGACTATTACTGATAAACAGTATACAGAAATATTTCAAAGATATTTGGGTTGATAATTAACCTTTAAACGTTCAGTATCAAAAGAATTTAATGTATAGCGAGTGAATCATAAAACGTAACATACGGGCTTTAAGATTGCACTTTCTAATGTCTGCATATAAGAAAGTTCATACGCATATTGTCACCATACTTACATGCAAACTGCAAATGTATTATAGATTATGTATTATATATTTTTCATAGGCATTATATAATAAAAACAACATACATACAAATATTTACAACATATAACTTTTTCATTAAACGATTTATATGAAAATATATACATATAACTTGCTGTATATATGTATACAAATGCGTGCTAATACATAGGGGTATGTAGTTATACATTAATACACGTATACAAGCATATATATATATATGCTTATATATATGCATTTATGTATACATATATACATGCGTACGTACGTGTATATGCGTATATCTATGTATGTGCGTGTGTGTACGTATGCATGTATGTATGTATATATGTATATGTATATCTATATACATATATATATATATATAGATACACACACACACACACACACACATATATATATATATATATATATATATATATATACATATATATATATGTGTATATATATATATATATATATATATATATATATATATATATATATATATATATATATATATATATATATATATATATATATATATATATATATATATATATACGTATATATGGTTGTCGTATTACGGCATTAGTCTGATATGCAGTTCAGCGATACAATGTACTAAATACGTTAGGTAGAGTGGAATAATAAGTATGGATATATATATATAGACTTAAGGAAGGAACTGTGCGAGTTTTTAGTTTCAAATCTTCAAGCAATTTATGTAATGTAAATTTGTATCTGAACTAAATATTGCCGATGACAAATGCCGAAAGGTGGCGGACAGAATTTCAATTTTATAAACACCCAACTGAACACTCACTCTCTCTCTCTCTCTCTCTCTCTCTCACACACACAAACACACACACACACACACACACACACACACATGCACACACACACACACACACACACACACACACACAAACTATGTTTGTAAGAGGGTTTCTGAATATAGTTTCATAGATTGATTGATCTAGGTGTATATACATATATATATATATATATATATATATATATATACATATATCGAAATTAATGCATATATACATACACAGATATATACATGCAGTCATATATACACATGTATACATATATATATATATATATATATATATATATATATATATATATATACATATATATATATATATATATATATATATATATATATATATATATATACATATATATATACATATATATACACATATGTATGTACATGCATGCACGCACACACACATATATAGATCTGCGCATGTGCGTGCTTGCATGTGTATGTGTGCGCGTACCTGTGTGTGAGTATATATAAAGTCCATGCCAAACTTTCTTTTTATAATCCATGTTATAGAAGTAAAAATGAAAGTGCTTATAATGAAAAAGATTAAGAGATTAAGATATGTATCATTAGAGACTTAAGTCACTGTATACATCAAATAGTGTTTCGTATAGCTACGTATGGCCGATGTTAAGTGGAAACAACAAATGAAAATGACATGAATCAGTAAGTCTTGATTTTCATGCCGCATACTATTCTTCAGTAACGTATATAACTTCCAAATATCTTATATGTGCCTCTAAGTAAGAATAGGTTAGTGGATTGTGCATACAGAGAAACACATATCTGCAGATACACACACGCAGTTCTGTGTGTGTGTTTGTGTGTTTGTGCGTTTGTGTGCGTATGAGTGTGTGTGTATGTATGTATGTATGTATGTATGTATGTATGTATGTACGTACGTGTGTATGTATGTATGTTTGAATGTATGTATGTATGTATGTATCTATCTATCTATCTATCTTTCTATATATCGATCTAACTATATATATATATATATATATATATATATATATATATATATATGCTCTTTTACTCTTTACTCTTTTACGTGTTTCAGTCAGTTGACTGCGGCCATGCTGGAGCACCGCCTTTAGTCTAGCAAATCGACCCCAGGACTTATTCTTTGTAAGCCTAGTACTTATTCTATCGGTCTATTTTGCCGAACCGCTAAGTTACGGGGACGTAAACACACCAGCATCGGTTGTCAAGCGATGCTGGTGGGGGGGGGGCAAACACAGACACACGAACACACGTATATACATATACATATATACGACGGGCTTCTTTCAGTTTCCGTCTACCAAATCCACTCACAAGGTTTTGGTTTGCTCGAGGCTATAGTAGAAGACACTTGCCCAAGGTGCCACGCAGTGGGACTGAATCCGGAACCATGTGGTTGGTAAGCAAGCTACTTACCACACAGCCACTCCTGCGCCTACATATATATATATATATATATATATATATATATATATATATATATATATATATATATATATATATATATATATATATATATATATATATATATATATATATATATATATATATATATATATATATATATATATATATATATATATATATATATATATATATATATATATATATATATATATATATATATATATATATATATATATATATATATATATATATATATATATGAGAGTGAGAGTGAGTGAGAAAGAGAGAGATAGTACAAGTAGAAAGATATTTTTCAACCCTTATTATTATTATTATTATTATTTTTATTTTAATAACGTGCTTTCACTTCACTACCGAGCGCAGCTCTGTGCGCCTTGGGTATGTGCTGTGTTTTGCTGTGGTGCTCTTATGTTTACTGTATTGAAAGTGTTTTGCGTAGAATGTGTGCAGTACCTAGTAGTGCAATTTTCTGTATGTTATATATATTTGTAAGTCCTGGTGTTTTTGTTATGTATTTGTCTGAATATTTTTATTATTATTATTATTATTATTATTATTATTATTACTATTATTATTATTATTATTATTATTATTATTATTACTATTATTATTATTATTATTGTTATTATTATTATTATTATTATTATTATTATTATTATTACGTGATGGAAACTCACAGCTTATTTTGCTGGGTAGGATGGAAAGTGTCAGCAGTCTACAGCCAGCAGACTTAAGTGACGCTTGTTCACAGGTCGTGTTCCAACAATCCTGCAAATATTTCTTGCAATTCCAAGCAATACTGATTTTTTTAGGTGTTCTACTTTCGCATTTACACCGATCTTTTACAGCCATGTTGATAGTTGAGCGCTGATACTTCCAAGTGCACCAATGACTACTGGTATGAAGCCTACTCTCTTCATTCACCACAAACTTCGTAGTTCCCACTGTGGATCGTCGTAGTTTTTTTTTTGTCTTCTTTCTCATTGATCCTGCTGTCAACCGGGACATACCATGTCGATTACCATGCATGTTCTTTTTTTTTTTTTTTAATTCACCACAACAATGTCTTATTTCCGATACTTCATCAGGTGATCGTACTGAATCATTGTATCCCACAGAGTTTTGTAATTTTCATTCTCGGTGATTCCTTCTGGGGTTTTCTCATACCACATCTTTGCTCTTTGTAGGCCGTGATTTTCACAGAGCTCCAAATGGATCATTCTTGTCACATTACCATGTCGTCTTCTGTATTCGCGTTGTGCCAATTTCGGGTCTTCGCTAACTATGTACCATACCCTTTTACCCTTCACACCACACATTGTGCATTTGTCGCTATCAATTCTGTACTTCACATATTTGTTCCTTAACGCTTGTTCTTGAGTTGCACATATGAGTACTTCTGTCTCTATCTTCTGGTCATTCCTCCTCACCCATAGCCACCGGTCCTCTGTATCTGTCCTGGCATTCTTATCTCTTGCAAGCTGACCGTACATTCTTTTCTCCTTCCATGCTATTTCTGTTTTTGTGTTCATTTCCTCTTTCAATTTTTCTTTCATTACACAAGTTTTGATGACGCTAGCTTTCTTCGTATATTTCAAAAATGGCACCACATCATTTATATATATATTTTACTACTACTACTACTACTACTACTACTACTACTACTACTACTACTACTACTACTACTACTACTACTCATTTTACTCAGGTTCGTTTGTCTTCTTTGTAGAATTTGAGTGGGTAGCGGGTTACTACCTGTAACCTTAGTTATCCACAAACTTTCAATAGTCTTTCAAAAGACACTCCTGATCATGTTTCGTGTCCATAAGAGGTAAACCGTTACGTTCTGAGTTCAAATTCCGCCGAGGTCAACTTAGCCTTACATCCTTCGGCGTCGATAAATTAAGTGACAGTTAAGTACTGGGGTCGATGTAATCGACTTAATTCCTTTGTCTGTCCTTGTTTGTCCCCTCTATGTTCAGCCCCTAATAATAATAATAATAATAATAATAATAATAATAATAATATTCATAGCATGTGGATGATTTTCGCTAGCTCTGAAAGGAAATTTTAATCATTAACAAACGAAGAGTCTTTTATTGGCGTACTTGCCAAAAGGATATTAAACTACATATGGACGTCGTCCACAGACACTAACTGTTGAAAAAAAAAAAAGAAAAAAATGTGAGAGAGCATGAATTTGCCATTACAGATATATTTTATTTGCTTTTACGTAATAGTGATATTTTTTACCGTAAATGTGAAAGAACGACAAAAATATAAACGCGCACAAAACAGTATAAAGACAAAATATATCAGAGAAAGATTAATTCCATGAAAATATAAAAGACGCTTAACATTTAAATGAACACTTAATAGAGAAAGGAAATAGTTTCAAACTGTTTAATGTATATTTCGAAGGATTTGTAGTGACGCCAAGAACGACGACCATACAACAATCTTTTGGTTGATAATGAAGATAGCAATAGTTCTTTAAGGAGCCAGGTTTGCTCCTGTCAAAAGACAGTGAGAGGATCTGACAGTTCCCAGTGAAACGAAATTACCCAAAGATTTTACTCTTGAATCTAATTATTCTGTTGGAACAGGAAAAAGGAATTCCCATCTGTGCCTCGTTTCTCCAACTATGTTGTCCTCCTTGCTCTACAATAACCGTTATGTCCTTTAAGTCGTATTGAATGTCCTTCCTGCTCTGTCGTTTCTTCAGATGCTCACCTGAAATACGTTAAAGGAAAATTAACGGCTTCATTCTCATCAGGCCCGGAGAGCCTGCGGTAGCCTATAGTCGATGCCTCTTGAGTCTATTCAGCAAACTTGTGGGCAATATAAAAAAAAAAACGACATCGTACATTGAAACACCAGAAAGGGGTGGTGATGTGTTGGACAGTAGTTGGTCACCAATCTCCTTAAGCCGCATAAACACCGGTTCTCAAACGGTGATGGGTGGGACATACACAAATACACAAGTGCGTGCACGCACACACACTCACACATCCAATCCGGTCATCTAATCCGGTTTTTTAATAATTCTTTTAGTTTTCAAAATTAACATAAACAAAGTTCTTTTTAAATTTAAATTATACTCTCCTTCATTTTCTACAATACACTTCCATCTATCTGGTAGACTTGCAAGGCCCCACTTCCAAATTCACTCATCTATAGAATTCCTATTTCTTCCGTTCAAATGATTTTGAAGACTGCGGAATAAATGACAATCAGATGGGACAATGTAAGGTGAATATGATTGGTGGGGCATCGTCTCCCACTCAAACTGTTCCAGCCTTTGGAATATTATCCTCGCTATGTGTGGCAAAGCATTATACTGATGAAAGAACACATTTCGTCTTGAAACCAAAGATGGTCGTTTTTCTTCGAGCGCTGACTTAAGCCGCTCAAGCTTCTCACAGTAGATCCCCTTTGTTATCGTTTGGTCTGAGTTTAAAAGTTCAAAGTAGACTAAACATTTCATACCCCACCAAACAGATAACAACACCTTACGTCGGTGAAGACCTTCTTAAGCTTGGGGTGCCGGTGTTTCTCCTTTCCCTACGCATTGTCTTCGGCGCTTGACATTTTTACAGAGAACCCATTTCTCGTCAACAGTGACTATTGGATCCAAAAACGGTTCAGTAGTGAAATGTGCCAGCAAAGAAAAGCACGCATTTACTTTCTCTGCGCAATTAGACTCGGAAAGTTTGTGAGGAACACATTGACCTAATTTGCTGATTTTCCCGATTTCACGCCGGTATCAATGAATGGTTGGATGACCAAATCGAAGCTTCTCTTGTAGTTCCTCCACAGTTACGATGAGATTGTGTTACCCCCAAGTTATACAGGATGTCCTCATTATCATACAACAAATTCAGAGTACGTGTTCCTCGGTTGATTTTGTTTAAAATGACAGTTTATATTTATAAAATGCTTTATTTCGCTGCGAAAAATAGTGGAGCTTTGGGGTTTATACCGATGGATTGCATAACTGAATAACTACATTCAAATCATATATGCATATTAATAAGCTAAATTCATATCAAAATTTTTGTGCCATTTTGCGAATCCCTTTCAAATATTCTATCATAGATTCTTCAGCAAGCACGATGAAGTCATTATTTAGTCAAAAGGTTTTAATAAGGCTGAAAGACGCTTGAATTTTCATCCGTACTTGCCAGAACTGTTAAAACAATATCATTTATTAAAATAATGTTCTCTTTTCTTTTAAAGTTTTGATATTTACGTCATAAAAAAAACTGTTAATGCTAACTTAACTTTATGAAATAGTGTTTGTCATTCTTTTAAGTGGGGATTGAATATGTCTGGTGAACATTCGACTTTGTGTTCCATCGCTATTTAAACGTCGTGGCTAATTGACTATTAGTGTACGTAAATGTGCAATATATTATTTTTATGAGCGAATAAGTAATACAAATACACTAAATAGCTAATGTACAGCATCTCAATATATTCTTTATTTATTTTCGATTTCGCTCGTTGTCATTTCAACGTTGTTAACAGATATTTTTCGGAGAATAAAAGTGGCACAGCCTCTTGTTTTCTTGAGAAAAATTGGATAAATTGTTTGTGATATTTTCTCCGGCACATTGCATTTTGATACCAAATCCCTCCGAAGTCAACTTAGCCCTTTTCCTATATTAGTAAGACCTTCATAGTAAGAACTTTTTAATATTAGTTAGAACTTCATAGAACCCTACGCATATTTCTCTAATCCTACTTATTAATTTCCTCATTCTGTTCTTTTTCGCCAAAAGTTGTCCACATCCATATGGTATGGATTCATGCTTCAGTATATTGTGAGAAGCTTCTTCATCATATTGTTGATATCCCTAAACTTTTTTTTTCTTTCTACCTCAATAATTCTTGCTGCATATCTTTGTAAATGACGCTATTTTTAATGTCACTACATATATATTTCCAGCATTCATTTTCGAGTGTAAAGAGGAATTCCATCAGTTCTTTACTCTTAATTCTTTCACTTTTCCTTATACCATCTTAAGGTCTGATGTTTCCACTCTCCAGCTTTTCTTTTGATTTATTCACTTTTCGACCCTGTGTATCATATTTCTCGACTGCGAAGTCAACCCAATGTCACTAATAATTATGTCACAGTTTGCACCATAGAATCTAGTTGATTCTTACTTTACTATATAGTTTTAAATAATTCGCAGAAATTGATGAGGTACTTATCCCTATTCTTTTGCCGGAGATAACAATTTTTACCTTCAAATAGAATGATTCACAGCAGCGCCATTCTTATTATAAAGAATATAAAATATAAAAATCCATCTTTTATTCAGTATATAGGCTAATTATGGGCAACGTCCAGAAGCTATCTTACATTCAAAACTTTTTCAACTGTTTTCGAAAATCTCTGATGCGTAATCATTGAGCTTTTTCTGTGCAATACTGACATGTTGTTGTACATAGAGGCGATGCTGTCAGAGTTAAGCGAAATCGGCTGTCAAGAGAGGGTAGTTTACCTCTGCAGTGGGACATAGCATGGATGTTGCTAAACGTGAATAAAAACTTTGAAGACAGATGTTTTCCTTTCTGGCTAAGCTAACATCATCTCTATCGAGTACTCCATGAGGAAGAAGTTGTAGTTAAAAAGAGGGGGAAATTTCCTCTAGCAAACTTTAGAGAGTATGGCGAATTCGGTATTGTCGGTATTACACAATGGCACCATAACCTCTATGCAACAGTAAGCTGGAGACGGTGTGTTTGGTTTGTTTGGATAAACCAAGGTGTATAGGAAAGTCCCATTTTTGGAGATTCTTCTTAAAATTGATATTGTTCAACTTACTCTTTTATTTTTTGAAACCCTTTGTATTTCTGGTTTGTTTAATTTTATTCACCTTTCTGAGAGCATCCACTGATTTCAATCGCTTTGGCTACATTCTAATGGTAATACTATCAAACAGACTGCTATTAATAATAGTAATTACCATTATTATTCTGATTATTGTGGCTGTTGCAAATGGTGTTCATGTAGTTATAGTTATTGCTGTTAATAATTCCCTTGACAATGATATTTCGCGTTTAATTTCCTCGTAAATAACAAAAGAGATTTTTCTAAAGTACATTTATTAAGTTAATACACCGAGTAGCAAAGAAGTCCGGTATGATATTTTCTTGGTATATCTTCTCAGTTTTCTATTTACAAAAATGAATTACTGAATTCATGCACACATTGTACTGATATTAACATCTGCTAAATTGCCACATGATAACTTACTATGATATGCCTACAATAATCAAATGGTTTGTGATATATGTGTGTATTTGTGAAATATAGAATATCGTAGCTTCGTTTTGTTTTGTTATTTATATGATAATAATATATATAAATGCCTTCTGGTATTTTATTTTGCTAGGCTTATATATATTTTTATAACTCTAAAAGTAATAGACTTTAGGTAATACGTTTTCTTCTTGAAGATCTACGAGGCAAAAATTATACAGATAAAATATTAAAGTGTATAATGATTTTTAACACAATTCGAAATGGAAAAAGTGAACGACATCGGCGTGATATGTTTTATTCAAAAAATGTATCACCTGTGTGTTTGGTGGTTGCTGTATTCGTGTATAATAAATATATTAAATAAATGAGGTAGAAACACACATATATGCCTATAGAGATACATACTTACACACATAAATATGCATAAACATACATGCATACATATACATACACACACACACATATACACGTATATATATATATATATATATATATATATATATATATGTATGTATGTTATGTATATATATATGCTAATATATATATATATATATATATATGTATATATGTACATATGTCTATATATATTTGTATATGTATGAATGCATATATATATATGTATATATATGCATATATATGTATATATATGCATATATATATATATATATATATATATATATATATATATATATATATATATATATATATATATATATATATATATATATACATATATATATATATATATATATGCATATATATGATATATGTATTTGTATATGTGTATATATATATATGCATATATATATATGTATATATATATATATATATATATATATATATATATATATATATCAATATCTATCTATTTATCTACCTCTCTATCTATCTATCTATCTATCTATCTATCTATCTATCTATCTATATATATATATATATATATATATATATATATATGCATGTGTGTATGTATGTATGTATGTATGTATGTATTCTTAATCTACTTGAATAACAGTCTTAGACTTATAATTTTATGTATTGACTTTTTGATAGAATAATCATTTGTTTTGCAAAAGGTTTGTGTCTAGTACTCATATTTTATTTTACGTTTTGGTCTAGAGAAGATTACTAAGTCGAATCAGTTTTTAATAAATCGCATTATACGCTTTGTAAACAATACTATACCGAGCAAGCTTTCTCCCTTGCATCGTCCTCATGTAGAATTCTAAGAAGAATCATGTGTATTAATACCACATAAAATGTAGGCATTGTGCCGAGCAAATCTGAGTAAATAGTCAATTTTTGATAAATGGTGTAATGAGTTCGATATCAAATAATGAGTGAAATAGTTGAGATATACTTTTGATATATTGTATATCTCTGCAAAATTTGTAAATTCTTATGACGTCAACAGCATACAACTCTCGTTGCATAGAGAAATTGGAAGGATCATTGCCTTTGTTGAATGATAAAACGCCTACCATATTCAAAGATGTAGTTTCAAGTTCCACGGGTAGCCTTCGGAGGTTTTTTTAACTGAATAATGTTACCTTATTACTCATAGATTTAGGGGTTTCGAAATTAACTGTTCTCAGTTCCTACTATGTCAACAGAATACAATTATATTACGTTGTCAAGAAAATTCTAGCGATGTTTTAATCTTTAAATTTAGATGCACATATCTAGGTTCAAACAAAACTCCATTAATCGAAGTAAACGCCATCAGACTCAATACACTGTTGCCAACGCGAAGCAATTTTATTTAGGCCAGTAGCGTAAAAATTCTGCGTTCTGGTGGCGATGTTTGGCATCGTCTTGGCTTTTGAAGCATTTCTCACGCAGGAAGTTGTCGAGGTGCTTGAAAAAGTGGTAGTCGGTAGGCGAGAGGACTGGTGAGCATGGTGAATGAGGCAAAGTTTCGTAGCCCAATTTGTTCAACTTCTGCAGGGTCAGTTGTGCGAGGTGTGACCGAACGTTGACGTGGAGAAGAATTGGTCCTTTTTTCTATTGACCAATGCTGGCTGTTGTTGTCGGAGTTTCGTTTGCATTTCATCCATTTGCTGACAGTACTTCTCCGCCGTAATTGTTTCGTCTGTATCCTAAAAGCTGTGACGGATGTGACCGGCATCAGACCACCAAACAGTCACCATCATCTTATTTTTGGTGCAACTTCGGCTTCCCGAAGCGGTGTCGAGCTTTGTCGGTTGTCGTAAAGAATCCACTTTCATCACAACTCACAATCCGGTCGAGGAACAGATCGGTCTTGTTGCGTAAAAGAAGGGAAGACGGCACTTCAAAACGGTGTGTTTTTTTTTTTTTTTTGGTTGTCGTTCAATTCGTGTGGCACCCATTTCTCAAGTATTTTTGTTTTTCCAATTTCTTTCAAGTGGTTGGAAATTGTCGTATACGTTAAGTCTAATTCAGAAGCAAGCTCTCGAACAGTTGTGCGTGGATTGACTTCGACTAAGGCTCTTAGTTAATTGTTGTCATATCCGATGGCCGACCACTATGTTTATGATCTTCAAGACTCTCATCACCGCTGCGAAATTTCTTCAACCACCATTGTGCTGAACGTTCATTAGTGGTTCCTGGGCCAAACACATCGTTGATATCGCGAGCTGTTTCAGCAGCTTCTCGGCTTAGCTTGGACTGGAAAAAGAAAATCGTGCGAATTTGCTTTTTGTCCATGTTGTATTCAACGTTCACGAAAAAACGGTCTAATTACCCAACACGAAAAAGAGTTACACTATTAGACAGAGCGAAAAACGAGCTTTAAAAAGATATATGAAGTTAATGTAATTTAACGAAAATTAATTTGAAAATACATATTTTAAAACCAAAATTTAAAATTCCGCAAGAACTTCTTTGACAACCTAATATATATGTGTGTGTGTGTGTGTTTGTGTTTGTGTGTGTATGTGTGTGTGTGTGTGTGTGTGTGTGTGTGTGTGTGTGTGTGTGTGTGTGTGTGTGTGTGTGTGTGTGTAAATACTTGTTTAATTGTACCATTAACTATATACATATAGCAATCAAATATTTATTGAAGGCGAAACAAAACGTGTTATTACAGGAGGAAAAGGTTAAGAGTTACTCCGAAATGTTGGTTTATTGTTTTAAGAAGACAACTAAGTCGAAAATTCGATGTTACTGTCAAACTTTTCCTCGTAAGAAAATGTACTTACCAATGATTATCCATTCAAACTGACACACAAGGTTTGGAATGTTGTGGAAGTCGGTAATCGATCATGCTGACACGAGAACTTCAATAAGGATTCAACGTGGAACGTCAATCCTGAAGAATAAACATTTGGTCCAGCGCGCAAACAACTCTGACGGCTACAATGCCGCAAACATATCTAATTCTTGAATGAGAGTGTATGTATGTGTTTGTATATCTATATATACATGTATACATACTTTCATACATACACACATATATACGGTATACATATATATGTTTAGATTTATATATAGAGACACACACATATTTAAGTATATATATATATATTTATATACATTTATTATCTCCCGTTCTTCCTAGCTATCCTGTGTGACCTTTCTGTCCAGCATTCGCCGTGATAGATCGCTAGCCACTAACCTCGTTTTCTTCATTTTCGCTCCCTGTTTAGTTCTGTACTCGTTTCTGTCAAATGGAGCAAAACGCATATAAGAAATAAGTTCCTTTAGTTCCGACACATGTTTCGAAAATTACATGCACTCAATTCCAAAGGAATAAAAGGTGCTTTTATAAATATAATTTTCTCTTCAGGGAACCATCTTTTCACTGCAAGAGCTATACCGAATGTGAAAATTACGTATTTGAAAGAACGCTACATAGTTAAGTTTCAAAAAACCGTTCAACTGGAGTTTAATTGAAATAGAAGCCATGATAAACTACAGAAAATTCCTAAATAATAATAAATCAAGTGTTTGATAAATTATGCATGTAAATGGAAAGAAAAAGGGAAATAATCCATTGAATTTGCATTTAGAATGTATGTTTACGTTTACATACGTGATTTATCAAACACTTAATTTATTCTTTATTATATCAACTCAAAATACATCACTTTAACGTGGAATTTCTACCTCTTAACTATGTATAATATCCCAGTTTCTCTTTTAATTTTACTACCCTGGTAACTATTAACATATTTACCTTATCGAAGTTATTCAACTAAGATAATATCATTACCTATATATATATATATATATATATATATATATATATATATATATATATATATATATATATATATTGATTGATTGATTGATTGATCGATCGATTTGATTGATTGATTGATTGATTTGATTGATTGATTGATGGATTGACTGATTGAAAGAAGAATGAAAAATTGTCCGACACGTGTCGGGCTATTACTATGGATAAACTGACTGGAGATAACATTAAGTCTGAAAGTTCAAACTCTTCATTTTTTTGTATTATCAATGTTGTACTTTACACTCTAAGTAGCCAAGAAATAAACTGTAACAT
>NC_142928.1:27627553-27632553 GCF_046866305.1 Octopus bimaculoides
TCCGTGTAGTAGATCTGTAGCCAGTTATTGAGTCTTTTCATCTTCATGGGTGCGAAGAGTGTCTCTGCACAAGGTAGCTGGTCAGACCAAGGGTGGTATAGAAGAGCCGGAAGCATATATTGAGGGGGACGACGAAGCTGAATAGGAATATGTAAATGTTGATGCTTATTGGATTTAGTTCGTAGCACTGGTATGTTTGTGAGTGCGTAATCGTTAGATGAGTGATTCATGTGAAATCTGTATCTGAGAAGCATTGCCAGCGATACATACATGTGCACACACAAATGCATTGTTTTATATATATGTATATATATATATATATATATGTGTGTGTGTGTGTGTGTGTGTGTGTGTGTGTGTGTGTGTGTGTGTGTGTGTGTGTGTATACATGAATATACACATGCTATTTCATATCAATAGTCAACGTATAACATACATAGATTCAAAAATGTCGTTTGAAAACTATCTAAGCATGATGCACATATACACGCGCACAAACACATAAAACTGCACATGCACACGCATACTCCCAAGAAGTATATATACAAGCAAAAATATATATATAAGAGAAAGAAGCAACAGGCAATTAACATAAGGAACAATTATATATGTATACATACATTTACATCTGCGCAGGCAGGCAGGCAGGCAGGCGCGCGCGCGCACACACACACACACATACACACACACACGCGCGCACACACACATGTTCGGTATGTGAGAGAAACTTAACCAAGGTAATGAACTTCTCATTTATCAAAAATTGATCTGATTCAAGACTTGAAATTTCCATCCACAAAAATCAGGGAATTCTTTACCTTTGACGGTCTGTACCTCCAACGTTGATGAATTAATAATGAACACTCATGACCAATATTAGACATAATTCAGTAGACAACACGTAATCGAAAAAGGAATTGTTTATTGCTTAGCAAAAGCAAAGAGATTGTACATGTATTATTTCTGTGCCAAAACGATCCGTACCATTGCTTTACTTTAGAACACTTTGACTCAATCGACTGTAATACATATATGTTGAATATATTGAAAAGAATTATGGAAGAAAACGTCATTAAATATGTAGAGTCATTGACTAGATCTATCCATCTATCTATCTATCTATCTATCTATCTATCTATCTATCTATCTATCTATCTATCTATCTATCTGTCTATCTAACGGTCTGTTTATCTGTCTGTCTGCCTGTAATTCTATATATGTATATATCTTTCTATCTAATTATCTATCTATCTGTCTGTCTTTCAGTTTGCCTTGTATGTATGTATGTATGTATCTATCTATCTATCTATTTATTTATTTATATCTGCCTATTTATCTATCTATCCATTTATTTATGCCTGTCTATTTATCTATCTATCTATCTATCTATCAATCTCTCCCTCTCACACGCTCTCTCTCTCTCTCTCTCTCTTTCCACACACACGCACACACACACACACACACACACACACACGCACACACCCACACACACGCACACACATAAATATTCACATTCTTAACAACATCAGGCATATGTTAAATACTGCAGGTGCTGGTAATTATTTTGGAATGATTTTGGCTGGCAAAATAATCCATTATAAGTTGACTTCATATCATCCATCCATACGCATAAACTGAGATAACAGTAGCATATATATTTCAATAAATATACTTTTGATATAGCAAAAGTGCTCGAAATTATTATCAATCCGAACACGCCCATACCATCTGAAATTATTGGCAACCGTGGGCCATTGAGTCATTTAATTCCTCAATGAATGCCTTCTTCTCAATTGCCTTGTAATGAGTTCTCTCTATATGAGAATTAGTTGTACAAAGTGCGTTATGCTATCATCACACACATATATACATTCACATATATTGTGCGTATATGTATGTATATTTGTATTTATGTATGTATGTTTGTATTTATGTATTTATGTTCGTGAGCTTGTTCTGTCATGTAGATAGAATCTGATATACACTGACGTACGCAATGATTTACGGTAGAAAACAAGAGAATTTGGAACCAAAGGTAACAAAGTAAGTTTTGCTGACATATATATTGGTAATCACACCGGTATAAAATAGATAGACAGACATACAGACAGATAGACAGACAGACAGACAGACTGATAGACCGACAGACAGATAGTCAGACAGACAGATAGATAGATAGATAGATAGATAGATAGATAGATAGATAGATAGATAGATAGATAGATAGATAGATAGTTACGCATACACGTACGTAAAACAAACGTGTGCACATATAGAAATATATATGTACTTAATATATACATACACATGGCACGAGATAGATGTATGTGTATGTATAAATATATATGCGACTGTGTGTGTAAGTGAGTATGTGTGAACGAACACTCGTGTGTGTATTGCAATATTCCAAACGTAGTTCGCAACGCACATAGAAGTGACACAGAGTTTGAAGTTCGTGTGATGGTTCGCTGATCACACTGATGGCAATTGTTACCCTGGGGACTTACAGCTCAGCGCCTCTATTACCAATTGCTTGAATACAAATTACATAATTACACAGTCGGAGGCGCCATGATTCAGTCAGTACGGATGGAAGTGACAAGGTAGAAAAGGCAGGACCACACAAGATCGTGGCTTGTCGTCGCCATGTTTTGTTCATTTTGTCGAATAATTCACAATCCGCAGATTATCCGCGGCCAACTTTTTTAATTTGAAGTTCCAGTATATATATATATATATATGTGTGTGTGTGTGTGTGTGTGTGTGTGTGTGTGTGTATAACTTATTTGCAAACACAAGCAAAAATTTCTATGTATATATGTATAGGCGCAGCAGTGGCTGTGTGCTAAGTAGTTTGCTTACCAACCACTTGGTTCCGGGTTCATTCCCACTGCGTGGCACCTTGGGCAAGTGTTGTGGTAAGTAGTTTGCTTACCGACCACATGGTTCCGGGTTCAGTCCCACTGCGTGGCACCTTGGGCAAGTGTCTTCTACTATAGCCTCGGGCCGACCAAAGCCTTGTGAGTGGATTTGGTAGACGGAAACTGAAAGAAGCCCGTCGTATATCTGTATATATATATATGTGTGTGTGTGTGTGTGTGTTTGTGTGTCTGTGTTTGTCCCCAACCGATGCTGGTGTGTTTACGTCCCCGTAACTTAGCGGTTCGGCAAAAAGAGACCGATAGAATAATTACTAGGCTTACAAAGAAAAAGTCATGGGCTCGATTTTCTCGACTAAAGGCGGTGCTCCAGCATGGCCGCAATCAAAAATGACTGAAACAAGTAAAAGAGTAAAAGAGTATGTAGGGTTGATTGCATATGTGTAGTTATATATACGTATTATAAACACACACAGCTATGTAGATATATTTACGGATGCATATCTACATAGGTATCCATACATAGAGAGACATACAGGCAAATACTTAAATGCATATATTCAGTCATGCATTCAAATATATATATATATATATATATACTTACATTTCTGAACAATAATATCTAATGGTAAAATCAGGAACTCACCTTGTGTTATGTAGAATTACTTACGAACTATGAGATTACGCGTCAGAAACAAAGACGGTCGTGTACTCTCAACCTTCTAGAAATGATAATTAGATCTCCCTCATATTATATCTAACATTGAAGGAAAGAAAATGACACTTTACATAATATATTTTCATTGATACCACCTAAGTAGACATGATGTTTAATGCCAGAACACCTTATGTCATAGACCTGCTTCATTATTGCCGGGCATAAGTTAACAATATCAAAAAAATATAGATATATGATCACATTGTTAATGCACGTGATATTAAAAATCTGAAGTATTTTTATATTTCATGTTTAAAAATCCTTTCTACTAAAGGCATACGGCCTGAAATTTGGGGTGGGAGGACTAGTAGATTACACCGACACCTGTGTTTCACTGGTACTTAATTTATCGACCCCGAAAGGATGAAAGGCAAAGTCAACCTCGGTGAAATTTCAACTCAGAACGTAGCGACGGGCGAAACGCCGCTAAGAATTTCGTCCGACGTGCTAACGATTTTGCTAGCTGGCTGCCTTATTTCATGTTTAAAAATGACAGGTTGTATGTCGAAGATAGTTAAATTCTAAAGAACTCTACTTTGTACACCATATACATTAATAAAACATGTTTCTGTATATTTCCTTAATTAATCATTTATTGCTAATTTTAGTTTAGATAAACGCCACTGACAAGTAGTAAACATTGAAGAAACACCACTAGAATGTTCAAAATGGAACCACCAAGATTTGAACATGCCAGCCATTATCTTAATGTTATTACACCCATCGAAAATGAGCACTTTCCTGACTTTATTTGCAACGATGGTAAAGTACTATAACAGTATATACTTTGGTTTAATGTCAGTGATCATAACCAAAGATTTATAGACACGTGAGAAATAACCCAACTCGAATATTTTTGCAACGAACAGATGTCCATGAAAGAGAGAGTATCTGTCAAAGGGCAGTATAAACAGCATGTATAGAATGACTGGACCGCCCATAATTCAAACTGCAGATACATTGGTGTGGGTTCAGAAATAATTTATCGTGCACCTCTTGTGAAATGTATTCCGTTTTGAATGACAGAGGCGAGAAAAAAATACGTAAAGAACTCGATTAGAATAAAAGCACACATATCCAATGATATGTTGTCATCTCTGGTTGGTTGGCACTCCGTCGGTTACGACGACGAGGGTTCCAGTTGATCCGCTCAACGGAACAGCCTGCTCGTGAAATTAACGTGCAAGTGGCTGAGCACTCTACAGACACGTGTACCCTTAACGTAGTTCTCGGGGAAGATTCAGCATGACCCAGAGTGTGACAAGGTTGGCCCTTTGAAATACGGGTACAACAGAAACAGGAAGATAGAGTGAGAGAAAGTTGTGGTGAAAGAGTGCAGCAGGGTTCGCCACCATCCCCTGCCGGAGCCTCGTGGGGCTTTAGGTGTTTTCGCTCAATAAACA
>NC_142928.1:27640053-27645053 GCF_046866305.1 Octopus bimaculoides
ATATATATATATATATATATATATATATACATATATATATATATATATATATACATATATATATATATATATATATATATATATATATATATATATATATATATATATATATATATATATATATATATATATATATTTAAATATATGCATACATATATATGGATGTACGTAGATATATAAACATACATATACGTTTCTACTTCCTTGTCGACCTATCTACATAGCTACATTGAAACATGTACACACGCACACACTTGCACATGTATGCTCTGCAATACCGTATGCAGCTATGCGTATATGCACAAATATCTTAGAGCTGTAGGTTTATGCAACTGCTATCAAAGAGTGTATCACTTAATAGGAATATCTCGTATGAGATGCATTTACCTTTATCTAAATCCCCCAAAACCTTCGTTTGTTGTTTCGCCATATCTACCAAATATATTCATCTAGCGCTCACATCGACGCAGACTTGTTTATATGGAAACATGGAAAACCTAGGCACGCACACACACACACACACACACACACATATACACACACACACACACACAAACTCACACGCATGTGCGTACATAGACACGCATGCTCAGATATATACGCACGCAAACTCATATACACGTACATGTGCACATATACAAATACACACTTCCACATGCTCACACAAAAACGCATAAACCCATACTTACGTTTATATGCGCATATACATGTACAGACTCAAGCGCACGTACACACACACACACACACACACACACACACACACACACACACACACACACATGCAGACACAAAAGCACGGAAACATACACATGTATAAATGACAGAGTAACGTCGCTGGATGTTTAGTGATATTTTCGATAGTTGTCAATGCAGAAGCACTGAATTCTATGTTATATACTTTCGTATTGTTTCTGCTATTGGCACAGTTCGGGGAAAATGTATTCGAAGTTGATTTCGCACTTCTAAGGTCTTAGGATTGGTTTCATTAGTCGCATTATCATGTCCTATACTTTGTTGCCGACCCTCACCTTTTTAATTGAAAATGGACAGAGAAGATATACGTGAAAGTGCATCAGACGGTTTCTACCTCTAATTCAAGGATCTATACTTGTTAGTTTGGTTACTGAAAACTCAGCGGTAGAATTTCATATTATTTTCATTGCAAACCCGTTAGTACACTGGGCAATATGCATAGTCACATTTCCTCCGTCCTTACGTTCTGGGGTCGACTTTACCTTTCATCATTTTCTGGCTCAATAAAATACGTACCTGACAAGAACAGGGTGGACGAAATCAACATTTCCTCCCACCTCAAGGACTACTGACCATGTGCCGAAATTTCATTACGTAACTAGCAAAGATACTCGGCTTTGCGCAGTTTGAAACGGCATAGTTTGTGTGTATGTGTGTGTCTGTGTGTGTGTGTGTGTTTATATATATATATATTTTTTTTTATTTTTTTTTATTACATTCATGTTGAAACATCAAGTACTACAGCATGCCTTTGCTGATTTTGGGTAAGTCTCATCTCCCTTCTCTCTTGAGACTCAAGCTGATGTGCTGCAGCATGCCTTTTCTGATCTTGAGAAAGTCTCATCTCTCTTCTATCTTGAGACTCAGCTTGATGTACTGCAGCATGCCTTTGCTGATCTTGAGAAAGTCTCATCTCCCTTGTCTCTCGAGACTGTATTTCAATTGGAAGGTGTCATTTCCCTTCTGTACTGAGACGCCAACTGACATGCTGCAGCATGCCTTTGCTGATGTGGAGAAAGTCTCATGCCATTTATCACTTAAGAGTCTCGCTATCGGTTTTCTGCCTTCCTCCTTGCTTTGTAGGTGTTTCAGGAGAGAATACGTTTTTACTTTTCTGGCATTTTTTCGATATTTTAAACAAATATTTATGTACATAGAAACAATATACATTAATCCCTACTTTTGTAAGCAGCTATATGCATGTAGTATGTAAATATTTTAGTTTGCTGTGCAAAGTAACCAAATATAAGCAAATCGTAAATACTTTGCAGCCTTGCAACTGCTGCGATAATTATGAACTGTTAGTTGTGCATTTTTATATAACCTGGACCTTGCACGTAAGTGTTTTTTGTCAAGAGTTTGTGTAGATGTATGTGTGTGTTTAATAACATAGGTAACGGGCAGGCAAACACACACACATACTCACATTCACAGACACATACGCACAGATACACTCTCGCATACAGACATATACATAAAGTAAGAAAGACACTTACAAACATATATTCATGCATACCAGTCGTCACATATGTATATGTATGTGAAAATGTGTGTGTATGTTTAATAACGTCCCTAACGCGGGAACACACACAATCAGAGAGACATACACACATAAACCTATACACATACACTCAGAGACACATTCGTACTCATATATGTGACGACGTCATCTAGTTTTGAAATGTACTCTACTATCTCGTACACATCGAACGCGCAAACACACGCACAAAAGTGAAAGAATGAAAGTGATGCAATATAACAGAGAGACGGAGAAATGTAAATAGTGCAGAAAATTTTGAATACGTAAAGTTACGTTGTAGGGAGGCCGTACCCATAGCGTGAAGACAAAGATATTTATGTACGATAACATTGAAATAGACTGAAGTCAATTTTCAGGGAGAGAGAGAGAGAGAGAGAGAGAGAGAGAGAGAGAGAGAGAGAGAGAGAGAGAGAGAGAGAAAGAAAGAAAGAAGGAAAGAAAGAAAGAAAGAAAGAAAGAAAGAAAGAAAAAAAGAAAGAAAGGAAGAAAGAAAGAAAGAGAGAAATAACAAAAGAAATAAAGAAAGAAACATATGTCTATATATGAAGGTGAGGAAAAGAAGAATATATATATATATATATATATATATATATATATATATAGAGAGAGAGAGAGAGAGAGAGAGAGAACGGAGAGAATCGCTAGAAGACTGCAGATGTCAAAGGGAGAGAATCGGTTGAAAACTGCATATTTTTGAAGAAAAGCCAATGTGAAAAGCGTATTTTCACGGTCGGTTTGTTGCATAAGGTGAGAGCTCTGGGCAAAATGTTATAGTGTATGACCATCCATGGCGCATAATTAATGTGTTTATAATGTTTGGTGAAATTCAGTTGAAAACTGCAGAAATGCATATGTATTACACAAACAGACGCAAACACACACATCCTTTGTTTTACATATATCGATTTACAATTGCATAGTTCGGTTGCTTTTGAATTTTTATGCTTAGAATCTCCAAGTCATATATCACCGAGTCGTTTGAGTCGTTAATAGTTACTTATAGTACTAGTTTCAAAGTTTGTCACAAAGCCAGCAATTTAGGGAAGAGAATAAGTCGATTATATTGACCCCGGTACTCAATTGGTATATATTTTATCGATCCGGAACGGATGAAAGGCGAAATTAACCTCAGCGGAATTTGAATGTAAGGGCAGACGAGATGCCGCTAAGCGTTTTCCAGGCGTATTAACGACTCAGCCAGCTTGCCGCTTTAACTGCTTATAATATTCCCTGCTCAGTAAGGCGGTGAGCTAGCAGAAATGTCTGTACGCCGGGCGAAATGCTTAGTGGTACTTTGTCTGTCTTTACGTGCTGAGTTCAAATTCTGCTGAGGTTGACTTTACCTTTCTTGATTGATAAATTAAGTACCAGTTGCGTACTTGGGTCAATCTAATCGACTGATCCCCTCCCCCATTTTTTGGGGCCTTGTGCCTAGAGTAGAAAAGAAAAGGATATTCCCTGTTCAGTCCATAGTGGAAACTACAAGATAATACATGCTGGAGGCTCGCGGTTTCGATTCCCAGACCGGGAGTTGTGTGTGTTTATTGAGCGAAAACACCTAAAGCTCCACGAGGCTACTGCAAGGGGGGGGGCGACCCCTGTTGTACTCTTTCGCCCCAACTTTCTCTCACTCTTTCTTCCTGTTTCTTGAGTTTCGCTGCGATGAACTGACGTCCCGTCCAGCTGGGGGGAACACATATGCCGTAGAAATCGGGAAACCGGGCCCATGAGCCTTGCTAGGCTTTAAAAGGGCGCATAAATAATAAATAAAATTATTGCTGTCTGCTTATTTTGTATCAACAATTGTTAAAAACTTAAGTGTTTTCCACATTTGGAGAATCCGGGAATGCAAACACGTTTATGTTATATCTACGTGTGTGTAAGGGGAGGTAATAATGAAAGATCTTCGGAATATGTGATACATATGATTTATAACAGTTATTGTCAACTCTTTTTAAACGTTTAACACTGTGCTACTATTATTTCTACATCTTAATAATTCTTTAACTGAAACAGTGAACCGTGTTACATTACTACTATGCAAAGTACGCTACATAGCAACTGATATTGTTAGAAATACTAGCCAAATCTGTCTGAAATGATATGTGGCCAGCTTAAATAAGAAAAAGGAATGTTGGAAACATCTCTAAAACGATGTGATGATCACAAAGAACATGCATTTTAGGATACAATTACTTGAAAAAGGGCTGAGCTGCAGTTTGATAATAATAATAATAATAATAATAATAAAAGGCAACTGCTATACTACGGTGGATTTCTTCTGAACTAAGTTGTATAGATTTTTATACAATTATATTATGATTCAAAAAAGGCAGTACTTCATTATATTTGAAAGTATTAAATTCAACATAAATAAATAAATAAACAAAAGAAAGGAAAGAGAACATAGCAATGGTTAAAAACTACCAGCTGATATTAGACATATCATTCTAGGAAAGAACTATAATAATCAAAAAGAAAAAGAAAGGGAGACAAGAACAATAAATCTTTAAAACCACTGATAAACAAAATGACCTAATTTTTCAGCAAGAAAGAACCTACAGTTGAATTAGCGTCTTTAAAAAAATGGAAATTGTGATTTGTTTAATATATTTCAAAATAAATTGTATGAAATAAAGAAATAGTTGAGATTCATCAAAACCAGAATGTTTTTGGCTAGTATTCTCTTTGATAAGAACCAAACCGC
>NC_142928.1:27650053-27672553 GCF_046866305.1 Octopus bimaculoides
TTTCTTAGTAGTTGTTTTCTCTTTAAATATTCCATTTTAGTACATATTTTTGATAAGATTTTTCAAAAACAGAAACATGTAAAGGGAAAATTAAAATGTACCCAATTTTAAGAAAGTACCATTTTCGTGCTTGTTATTCATATATTTATATCTATCTATCTATCTATCTATATGTATATATATATATATATATATATATATATATATATATATGGAGCCAAAATTTTAAACCAATATATATAATAGTATTTATTTCACACCCATTCTGTTACGACTTACGAGGTGATGCTCACAGTCTTTTGGGACCGGCGCAGTGTAGCAATGATGCGTTTTCTAGCAAATGGCACCACAATTAACTGGATATATTATGATTCTCTGTTTCAGAATTTGTGTGTCACCATCAAAGCAGAAAGACGTGGCATGCTGGCCAAAGAAGTCGCCTCCTTCAAGACAGCGCCCCAGTTCACAATACGCATGTTGTCCAAATGAAAGCACATTCCTGCAGCTATTAAATCCTTCCTGATCCCCACTTACTCTCTCAACCTCACACGATCTACCTTTCATCTCTTTCCAGCCATGAAGTCTTTTTTGAAGGGGAAGCACTTTTCGAATGCTGATGAACTTATTTCACTGTTGCGTAAAGCGATGTGAGAAGTATGTCACCACTGATGGTGGCTATGTAGAGAAGGACTAATTATTATGCTAAGTTAGGTTTATCCCAGTCCTTTGGAAGTGGGTCAGGAGAAATGAATACTCCTCGTTCTATCGCACTAACTGTATATTTTCATATATGAACATATATGCAATTTTGTGATTGTTTCCTAGAAGTATGCTTGAATAATTCAAGAAAGGAAATTTCGGTATTATGTCATATAGTTTCTTTTTAAATCTGCATTGTTTCTTATACTACTTAGAATATTAATAATATTCAATATGAATTACATTTGTTGTACTAATGGAGTGGCGATATTGATAAGACTTCGGACGAAAAATATTATGTTCAATGTTCTAGATATTTACATTCTGCGTTCAAATCCTGCTGAAGTCAAACGAAGCTTTCGACCTTCAAAGTAGATTAAAATAAGTAACAGTCAAGTACTAGATCTCATGCGACTAACTGTTTTCGCCCCAAATATTATGGTCATGATTTTAAATTAGAAACAATGATAACTGTAGGAATATTATTATTAATAATGATGCATTATTTACATTAGACGGATATTTGTGTTCACTTTGTTTGTTAACACAACGTTTCGGCTGATATACCATCCAGCCTTCATCAGGAGTCTTTGGAAAATTTCGAACCTGGGTTCTCATTCCTAAAGTATTTTTCGATGTTATTATTATTATTATTATTATTGTTATTATTGCCTTTTCACAGCTTCCCACGCTGGAGATGTACTACAGTGTCAGCTGTTCACTACCAGTGAACTAAGGTAACACCTCTTATTTTTCGAGCACCTTCCGGAGTATTCGAGCGGTTTCAAGCGGTGCTGTTTTCTGAAATTGCTCCACCCTTATTGCAGCCCCTATAGGATCTTTGCATTTCTATTTTCGACGATGCCAATTGTTTGCTCTGTCAAGTCCATACTTGTTGCAAAGTATCCAATGGACAAGTCTGGCTATATTGTCCTGGCGTCTCTTATATTCCTTCTGGGCTAATGCCATACATTGGCTGGTAATATGTCATACTGTTTCACCGTTTTATCCAAAGATTGTGCACTTATCACTATTCTGTATTTTATGTAGTTTGTTCTTAATGCTTGCTCTTAGGCAGCACAGATCAGAGCCTCCGTTTCCGGTTTTAAATCACTTTTAGTCATCCACAGCCATCTTTTTTCTCTGCCTGTCTTACCTTCAACATCCCTATGAAATGTTTTTCTTTTCCTACCTATTTTCAGTTTCAATCGTTTTCAATTTCATGTATAGTGCTTTATCTTTGCAATCTTTCATCCTACACAAGCTTACCTTCTTACTTCTAATAACAGTGACTCTGTAGCATTTTCTACATACCATTCTATGCTGTTTCTTCTGCTCTAATGCTTTGTTTGCATCAAATAAGTCCTTTTCTCCCTCTTTTACTTGGTACATACAGACTGTCTGTGTCACCCCAAAATCATGTTATCCACTCCCATTATGAAGAAAAGAGAGGATGAAACCAATAAACTGTCCACAGTCTCTCTACCCTATGTGAAAGGCCTCCCCCAAAAGATAGAAAAGATATGCGCTATATGATATCAGAACAGTATTCAAGAGTAATACAACACTTTGCAAATATCTCCTTCGAGTAAAACCACCAATAGAAGAGAATATGACCAAAGACCGCATGTACTCCACCCTATGCAGCTGAGGTAGGTTTTTCAAAGGCGAATAAGCATTTTCTTATTCTGTATTTTACCAGATATAATAGGTTGTCCTGAACTTTTCCAAGTGTAATAACATGTCCTGTACTTTTTCATGTCTATAATCTTAAGAATATTACTTCTCTTCCTCGCATTTTTACATGTAATATATTTATGTATCACCCTGTACAAGTTTTGTCACTTTGAAGTTGCATTTCTTCTCCAAATTTGAATGAACAGTTATACACATTTTCCTCAATATGGGCGTGCTCATCACCAGGAAATAGATAGAGAAGAAAGTCTGATATAAATTGAAATGCAAACACGTTTTTTTTTTATCGTTAAATGAACATTAAAATGTGTTAGCTATGATATTGACACAACATTTTTAATACATTCGAAACAATATTTGCTTATTTGGAAACCTTAATGAGATAAATATCGAGACAAAAAAACGTGTGTGTTTTCTCATGTAAAGAAACTTTTCTTCTTTGTAAATACAACAATATAACATATGTTAGAGTTTCGTACATGATACAATGTAAACAATATTTGTATTATATTCGGCATTCGAAACCTTATGCACAAACACACACACACACACAAACACACACACACACACACACACACAGACACACACACACACAAACACACACACACGCACACGCACGCACGCATACACACACATACGCACACAGGTACTTATATTCATTAACTTATATTGATTTCGAATTATGGCCCAAGGCCAGTAATTCTCAGGGACGTTGCAAATCACTTACATCAACCCCAACTTATTTCATCATCCCTAAAACGTTGAAAATTAGAATTTCAACTGAGAACGTAAAAACGGATGAAATCGCACTCAGCATTTTGCTTGGCGAACTAACAGTCCTGCCAACTCACCACTTTACATCTAGTTCAATTGAAACACATAAAATCGTTGGCTACTGTGACAAATTCAGCACTAAATATTAGCCCCGTCGATCGTTTACCCTTTATTTACTTACAAAAGTAATGTGCACTATATCTTACTTTATAACAATTAATAAAATATACGCATGCAAATCTTAATATTTCGCTTAAGAAAGGCGAGATTATTCTGGTACTCAACTAAGAGTCCACCATATTTTATAACAGAAACTGCTGTCAGCTAATGAATTTCATAGCTTAACATTTATTTTTTCCAGTATGATGTCTTTGATTTCTATCCGCATATATAAAATAAAAGTGTGTGTCTCTGTATGGGTATAATGTACGTAGTAGTTCGGAGCATATATTTATATAGTTCGAATGTGTACGATGGAACGATTATATAAGTAGAATCGTTTGCTTTGATGTAGAAGTATTTAACGTCGTAATAATGCATTGGGTACTATGAAATTTGTCTTTCAGTTCTATCCAATAAATATTTTCGAGTATAGAGCCTCATCATCTCATGAACTGTGTTTACATTTGACGTTCTGAAGAATAATTGTGAGTATGGAAATTGGGATAAACATCTCAGTTGTTCTGCGAAATTTGATATATATCTCCACATATCCAAATCTCCCTTACGATATAGAATTGATTTGTGTTTCTTTTTCCAGCATTCCGGGGCATCATTCTGTCCAAATGTCCATTTTCTGAATCTTCCTTTATGACGGAAAACTACCCTTTGTGTGGTAGGCTTGTGGAAGTGTACTATTATTCGTATTTTAATCAACTCTTATGTCATCTTCATAGATTCTGGCGCATGGAATGCAGGGTTCTACATGCAGTAGATATGCAGACTGGGGGTATAGATGATGATATTTTTGATGCTTTGTATTTACCTGTTCGCAATTTCCCACACTCTATTGTTGCGACAGCTTTCCCTGTCTCCCTAACGTGAGCAATCATTTTGGTAACTTGCCCAAATTGAAGTAATCTTCAGTTAAAAGCTTGCTAGAAGGAGTGTCTTGCCTCTTTGTATCTTGTCCTGTTGACGATGTAGTAATTTATAAAAAGATTAGAAGCAATCACTGTGGGAAGATAATATTGTGTACTAACTTGACGCTCGAAGTAAATAGACTTTCAGAGCGTCCTAAATAAAATGAGAATGATTTGAAAAGTTTCATACTACGCATGTTTTTCTAAATGCTAATGCCATGACAGAACGTTTTGTAACAACAAATGTATGAGATCCTGACAAGGAGTTCAGTGGGATAGTGATAAGCGATACCGCAGACAGGATCGTCCACCTTATGAGTTGAAGAAAGGGAGACAACGAGTAGATTTGTGCGTGTTGCTTACGATATGTTTGTGGTAGGAGAAAATTAATTAATACTGTCGATTTTGCGCACGTTTACGAGAACTTACTGCATGTCAGCGTAGAAATGTTTTTCTCGTATATTGTACACATTCACTTACTCTCCATATCTAATTTTTCACAGCTTCCTTTTAGCAACATTTCCATTGAAATGCACACGACTAAGTAATTTCCACTGTTTTAAGCATTTCCCCGAGTGATATCTCCTCACATAAACAAGCATCATATGCAAAGTAGTACGATGAACCCTGCATCATTTTCTTTTCGGAAGACCTTCATTAGCTTTACCAAATGTTTCCTGTTCTCTCCTTAATAAGTTTACCTCACGCCATCTGCAATTGTGTAGGTGGTTGATTGTACTGCATCAGTAGTAGATGGCTTCGATATTTTACAGTTATATACCTGCTTCTGTAGAAATAACAATGTGCTGTTGTATGTATATATATATATATATATATACATAAAGTATAAATTCCGAATGCGTTAACAAGAATGCTTTAGTTTTAATGGGTATAAACGGATGGGGAAATGTTTATATGCCTGCACTGATCACTCGTGCTGTGTGAGTTTGTATACATAGGTGTGATGAATATATGCACACGCACACACAGATACACACACACACACACACACACATACACATACGCACTCACCCACACATATATACACACATATATGTAAGTATACATAGATGTGTGTTTGTGTGTATCTGTATGCGGATCTCATGCGTATACATACTCGACTTGATTTCGCATCCCATTCTAAGTACGTTTGCTGGATTTGAATATATATATATATATATATATATATATATATATATATATATATATATATATATATATATATACATATGTGTGTATATATATATATATATATATATATATATATATATATATATATATATATATATATATATATATATGTATATATACACACATACATATCTGTGCGTGCGTGTGTGAGTGTGTGTGTTCACGTATATTCGATATTTATATATTGCAGTATCGGTGGACGTACATCTGTTTGGTTCCATATGCATGTGTAGCACACCGAAGTTCATTAGGAAATATTATAGGTATAGTCCTATATTTCACTTAAATCGCTGGATATATTTTCTACTATTCCGTATAAACTAGCCGCTATATCTTTAAATACTGATGTGAAGAACTTATCCATATCTATAATCTCACAAATATAACTTAACTCTCTTTGCTAATCAGTGTGTTTTTGTTTTCTTTATCAGCTAAGCCGTCATATTTGTATTTTACGCAGTTCAGCTTAGTGGCCCACACTTAACTTAAATGTGTTCAACGTCAGTAAATGTACGAAATATATAACATATCATTGAAATATATCCTACTATAAAAGTGCATATCCAGTCTGCTACCTTACAAAACAATTGAAATGTGTAAGAAGGTAAGCTTAGCGAATCACATACGATGTTCCTGAGACTGACATCATAAAGAAACAGATGCTCCTTTTTATCTGTTCCCTTTACTTTCAAAAAACACACAAAACACATTGACTTTTATTTTGTTTGTTGATACTTGTTTCGTTGTTTACAGTTGTATTTCAGTTTCCTTATGTTCATCTTATTTATTTTATCATATCTTTTTATTCGTTTATTCATTCATTTTTGTCTCTGTTTTTGTCTTCGAAATGGATCATAAATTAAGGATTGACGTGTTTGTATTCTTTTCTTTATATTTAATGTTTCTTTTTAATATTTTTGTTTTTTTATGATTTCTACTCGTCACTACATCGGTTCTTTGCATAGCAAATACAAGTAAAACATATATAAAGCAACTATAGCAACAAAACGAACCGTCAGATATTTCTATTTTACCCAGCTATTACTTCGTTCTTTTAAATATTCTACAAGAATCTGCAAGAAAAAAAATCCTCTTCCCTCCTCCTAAAGCTAGCGCCGTTGCTTTGTTAGATTCTGAACTCCTTCATAAAATTGGCTGATCGCTTGAATGAATGTTCAGTCGAGTGTGCACAGATGTGCACAGGTGTATGAAACAGCATATCTGCATA
The DNA here is from genome assembly GCF_046866305.1 of Octopus bimaculoides. NCBI lineage: Eukaryota > Metazoa > Mollusca > Cephalopoda > Octopoda > Octopodidae > Octopus > Octopus bimaculoides. The sequence goes on from NC_142928.1 coordinate 27,656,723, forward strand.
GAAATAGTGGCCTGAGGGCAGGTGTTGCAGTGATGCATATTCTAACGCAGTTAGAATCTAGTTGCAGAGCTATAAGGGACAATTGCCAAGATGTATATGTGTGTGTCGCAGTGTTTGTGTACGGGCGCACGTCCGTGTTTCTGTAATTATGTGTGTATGAATGTATGTTTACATCGGAAGTGGGTGTATATGTAGTAATAAATATTATTTTATTGTGTGCATAAATGCCATAATTTGTGTACGTGCGCACATATATACTTATATACATGCATATGTTATATGGATAGTGTATAACTTTGCATAAAAGTGCTTGTGTAGTATGTGTGTATTTCAGGGTCACTGTTTTTCAATATATATTTTTCTGTACAATCAATGTATGTATATTTGCAATTTTTACTGGGTGCATTTATGTGATTCTGCAAAATTGAAGGAAATTGCAAACACCATTATGCGCGTAAATACGGAAATTTGTATTTGACAGTACATATATATGTGTGTGCTCGATTTTATAAGATGAATAGGTCACCAATATACTTCTGTGTTTGTGTCTGTATATCTGTGTAACGGAAAGGAAATAAAGTAAACAGGGAGTTTGAAAATAGATAGCGGAGAGAGAGCGAGAGCGAGAGAGAGAGAGAGAGAGAGAGAGAGAGAGAGAGAGAGAGAGAGAGAGAGATAGAGACTGAGCGTGATGTGAGATAGAGGAAAATAAATTGAACGACCAAGAGGTGTTAGTGATATATATAAGAGAAACACAAAACACATTTAAAAAATATAGAGGGATGCATTAAAGCGGTAGGAAAGAGATAAGCAGAGAAATACCCACCCAAAACGTACATGCTTAATCAAAAATACACTAACACACACTCACACACACACACACACATACATACATACATACATACACACACTTGGACCGTCTGGAGCGCAGAGCACTCACTAAATGTGATTCATGTACCTTTATATCAGGTATTTAAATGCGGGTCTTACGCTCACATATTCGAGTAGGCCACCACATCACTGAAGAACTTCAATGACCTACCCAGCACATATCGATTTCACAATCAAAATATTTGACAATTATAATTCATTCTCCCTAGGCGACTTCCGATTAAGTATTACGTACGAAAGAAATATGGACACGGTACTCATCTGTACTTGTTTGTTCCATCCAGTACTTGTTTGTTCACTTCCGCCCAAACTGGTTACATACAGAGTGAGATAGCCCGTAACCATGACAGATATATTCACTAAATCTTGCAGTCCCTTAAGATCCTAGAAATCAACAGGTAGTTGGTGTCTGTTACAGACACATTCAGTAGATATAAGCTAAATAAATGAGATGATAGACATTTCGGTAACACCTAATCCTAAGTATTCCTCACTTCAAAGAAAAGACGAACCACTGGGGAACGTCCCTCAGCGAGCGAAAACCCTGCTGAATAGTCTACATCCCCATCCGTAGTACGAGGAAACGTCCGCCGACCTATGTGGTCTACCAGCTACATTGTTTTAAATGGGGCATTTATTACATCGGAAGCGCGACTCGCCACACCATATCCGGCTGATGGAACACTCGATGACACACGAGTCTTCTTTCCACAAACACAACCTGGAATGCGGTAACGCCACCAAAGATATATACGCTTTCATACTGGTCTCAAAAAAAAAAAAACCCTGAAATTATCTGGATCAAAGAATCAGTGATTATCTACAGATTTAACCACTCCATGGGGTTCTTCACGTTGGTCGCTAGTTTGAGTTCGAAACGTTAAAAGTAAAAATTATAGAATATGCATATATTTTTACGGCAAAGGATCAAGATTTGATTGGTCGTAAACTTCGTTCTTCTCGTGGGTGTTTTGGTCAAAATATTTTGTTCTAGCGAAGTCCAGCGTTCTGGTTGGTTGTTGGCTGACTTGTGATGACGTCATTTTTTGTCAAACGTTTTCATTCCTTGTCCACCATGGTAAAGGATCAAGTTCTGATTGGTTATAATATTACTGGTGTAATTTGTTTTGGTCAAATATTTTCGTTTTAGTCAAAACAAAAAAAATATTTTGAACTTCAGATCTGTGAGCTTCATGAATACCGCTGGGGATCCACAGTGGAGGATTTCGGCCTCCACCCACTGTCATGCCGTCATAGTATGTAAAGCGTAACTGGAGAAATCCAACAATCAACGACCGAATCGAGTTATAGCATATAGAGATAAGAATGATTAATATTAAATAAGAAAAAGAGAACGAAAATAACTGATTTCTATATCGTGCCTGTTATACATTGTGCTAGTTCTCTATCGTGCTATTGCTATAGCATACTATCTTTATATCGCGTTATCAAAAGTTTCAGTATGGAGATATTCACGAATGTGTTACTATCTTTTTATTTAAACGTCCTCCCATACTTATTAGTGAGGTTCACTATGAATGTTTCCCACGAATTTCTCACAATGCAGTTAACTGATTCCGAAAGACTAAGAAAGAAAGGATGAGTGAAAGAGAATAATTGTTCTCACATGTTGAACTGCAATTTATTTACCAACCATGGAATGATTGAAAGCAAAGTTGATGTGAGAGGGATTTAAAGTCAGATTGCAAATAACCGGAACTTAAAATTTAAGCTACATGTTCGAGCCTGTAACGCTTTTACCAGCCGACAGAATCGTCGGCTGGAAGAATTGTTGTAATTTTGCTGATATTCTGAAATGAAACTCATTGCCATTAACACTTATTTCTAAATAATATTATTACTAAGATTTCCAACGGAAGCAAGTATAGAATCTACCATTAACTTCATTGGTTTTAGCGTTAAAAAAAAAGGGGGACAAGATCTCCATGAAAGACGTATACGGAAACAATAACATGTGTGAGTGAAATAGTATATGATACAGACGACAAACAGCTTTATGTATATTTTATATATCAACAGGAACCTGTCTGTCTGGGACGCGTTCGTTGATTTCCAGTAATTTTTATAGAATACAGTGGTACTTATTATTTTCTTACTAGAGTTTTTCACAATTCTATAGCCAATTAAATATTTATCGTTCCTGTATTTCATACAAATTATCATCGACTAATAAGAAAAATGTAGATGTTAAAACCACAATATCTATAAGCATACGTATAAATGTAAAGCAATTCATTCCTACTATATAAATTTGGCCTAATACCCAATAAACAAACGTTCAACAATTGTAATTACTAAGAACTGAGACATTAAAATTACCATTGCCTCTTAAATGTCATTTTATATTCTTGTTGTTATTTGATTTCAAGCGGTTATCCATGCAGCTAATATTTTTGTATTTGTCGTTTTTGGTTTGTTTGTCTTTTTTGTTCTTTTATTATTTTTCTATTTGGTAGAGAATTCTTCCATTGATTTCTGATACTATTTGCTAAGCAGTTACCATAAAAAAAAACAATAACTAAGATCAACAACAAACTCAACCATTTCAATAATAGAAGCAAAATGCAAACAACAATAATTAATAGAACAATAAAATTACAGTAATAACGAAAAACAAATAAGTTAATTGACAAGTTAAACTTCACTCATCCACTATCTCATACATAAAAAAAAAATCTAACCGTCACTTAAATATTTGCCATAGTTTCTAGCGAATACAACTTTCAATCAAATTTTCAAGTCTGTCCGTTTGTCGTGCCTGTTGGCGCTTCTTTCTTTTGTTAGTTATTCCTTTCAGTGCTAGGGACTTGCTTAAGTGCGGAGCAAACTTAACCATTATGTGGAAGCAATAGTTTGAAATGGAAGGAGGGACTTATTCTGTCCGTTAATCAAATTCCAAACAATATCCGGTGTTTGGCGGTCGTGTCACAGGTTATTAAAATTAAGCTGTTTGATCAAGAGAGAACTATGTGTTAAGAACAAACTGGGCACTAGACAGAGGCTCAAAAAGAGATCGATAGTAGAGAAAAGGAAATTGAGATAGCAGTAAGGATCATTGGATCGTGTCCCATGGCCGTTGAAAAAGTTTTTCAAGCCAAGTGCCGAACAACAACGAACATGTTGTTCAAACATACCCATCCATATTCATCTGGCACGTGCTTCGCATCGGTAAACACTTCTTCGTAACCGCAGTTGATTCTGAAAAATAAACAAAAGCGCGATTTCAGGAAAAGTCTCTCATGAAACATAAAAAAAAAATACCACCTAAGGCAAAACAAAAGAAAACAAATGACGGCAATGGCGAGATTACTAGTAGTAGTAGTAGTAGTAGTAGTAGTAGTAGTAGTAGTAGTAGTAGTAGTTATAGTAGTAGTAGTGGTGGCGGTGGTGGTGGTGGTGGTGGTGGTGGTGGTGGTGGTACTAGCTGTGGTATTAGTGGTAAGAAAGGAAGAGAAAGAGTGAGAGGGAAATATTATAAATACTGTAAATAAGATGAATACAGTAATAATGTTGTTAATAGTGGTGGTGACAGTTAGGAAGGAGTTGGTGAGGCTGGTAGTGGTAGTGATCGTCGTAGTAGTGGTGACTAAGATGCTGCTAAAAGGGTGAAAGCCTCAGTGAAATAAAACGGTGAAAGTTTAAGCGATTTCGCTTCTTAAAATCAGCAGTTACCAACTGAACTGAAGGAAAATAATAATAAGTTGGACAATATAGTCATTATAGAACAGAAATGGCTTGAAACAAATTCGGAAATACATGAATATACGCCTGTATTTGTGTATATGAGTGTGTCTGTGTTTATGCGCGAAAGAACGTTTCGTAGTATAGATCTCAGTAAGCATAAAATGGCATGAAATGAATTCATGTTTCTCGCAGATATATTGGTTTCAGATTTTCACACAAGGATCGTAATCTCTTTTGAGGAGATAAGTCAATTACATTGACCGCAATGCTCAACTGGTACTTATTGCATCGTCTCCGAAACGGATAAAAGGCAGAATTTTTAGATCCGAATATCAAGACAGTATTATTAAGATGACTGAAATGGATAAGAATGAAAAAAAAAATATGAAATAAAAAAACAGTAGACTATATAAATGTATGTGTATATGTTCGAGTGTATATATATATATATATATATATATATATATATATATATATATATATATATATATGTGTGTGTGTGTGTGTGTGTGTGTGTGTGTGTGTGTGTACTGGCATCTCCGGTCAAAGATGATATATAAGTGTTCAGACTTTCTGAACGAAATGCACAAATGTTTATACTGATCAAATGATGGCACCGTACATTAACTTACTCTCTCCATCAAATCAAAATGGCCACAGACCAACGTGAAATCAAATGCTTCCCCCCAAGAACACAATGCGCCGCCTGATCCTTGAACCGAAACTACTAACTAGTGATCAGGATTGCGTGCAACGACCTAAGCTCTAGACCATGAGTGCATATATACATACGTACATACATACATATATATATATAGCTCTTCGAAACGCCGGTGTTAAAACGGAGGTAGCTGATGAAGTAGAATGTTCTCTATGTGGCTTGTGTGTTTTCTCGTCTCTGTTTTGTTTGCAATGTCCTGTACCCAGATATGCACCTATACATGCAGGTGGATGTCGGTATGCACATACCTGTACGTATATATGCATATACCCATTTACTATTTGTTTATATATATATATATATATCGGCCATTATCGGCCCAGGCCATGACTAACTCAATAGCACCACCATGTGTGTGTGTGTGTGTGTATGTGTGTGTATGTCTGTGTGTCTGTGCGTGCGTGTGTCTGTGCGTGTATGTATGTATCTATCTATCTCTCTATATATATACACATTTATATGTATATATATATATATATATATATATATATATATATATATATATATACATATACACACACACACACACACATATATATATATATATATATATATATATATATATATATATATATATATATATATATATATATATATATATATATATATAAATACAGTGTACATTTAAACACATCAGAGATGCTCACAATAGAACATCTAACACGCTAGAAGGAGCAGTCAAAACTCCACACCACAAATAGGGATAATTTCGAAAGGGAATGAAACATAAAAACATTTACCATATATTTTCCGAACCATGGTTTCAAGCTATTTTTTGCAAAATAAACTATTTTGGAAGGCCAGCTATCATCATCGGAAAAGCAAAGATTTGCATATGTACACTGTATTTACATGAATAATATATAGTCTATTGACTAATTTTTTCTTCTCGCTAGACCACTGGTAGGAAATAGAATTTCAAAAATTTGTTTTTGCTACCCTGAGATTTATTTATATATATATATATACAAATGGCTTAGTTGCATGGCCTAGTGGTGTGCTAATCACGACCGAGCACGTGATCGTAATTTTAGATTTTGGAGCGTGCTTTTAAATCTTCACCAAGTCACTTCAGCTCTCATAGCTCTTTGCTCTACGATCAGTTCGGCATCTAACGTGTTCAATAGTATGGAACTTTTCAGGCAACATCCATTTGATGGAGCGAGTGAACTAATGCATAGCTCATGTATTTAATCACTATAAACAACTCATTTGTGCCGGTTGATCTGCAGGAAATTGAAGAACTGCCTTCTCGGTCTACGAGCGACTACCATCATATATATATACATATGTATATGTGTATGTGTGTGTACGTGTGTGAATGTGCGTGTTTACATAAATATGCTTTCAATTACATACACTCACACATATATAGATATCGCTGGACAAACGAATATAGGGGGCACTAAGGTGGAGAACTGTCAGAAATTTAGCACGCTGGGTGAAATGTCTAGCGTTATTTCGTCTGTCTTTACGTTCTGAGTTCAAATTCCACCTAGGTCGACTTTGCCTTTCCTCCTTTCCGGCACAATAAATTAAATAACAGTTGCGTACTGGAATGGATATAATCGACTGGTCCCTCCCCAAAAATTTCGGGCATCTTGCCTAGAATAGAAAAGATTATAGAGGAGCACTCAACACATTTAGTAGGAGTTACGCATATTATTGTTTAAAATTGTTTGGTTCGACCCTAGCACAAAGATCAAGGTTTCTGTAAGAGATCTTCGAAGCATTAAGTTGCATAGGACTGAATCAAATTGTTTTAAATAATATATCTTGAATATATATATATATATATATATATATATACAGAGAGAGAGAGAGATGCGTACATACACTCATATATATATATATATATATATATATATATATATATATATATATATATATATATATATATATATATATACATATATACCTATATATAATGAAACATTGGCAAATAGTGAAAGAAACACGAATACTGCCAAGAAAAATATAGAGGACTAAATGAAAGAGAGAAAAGGGATGTTATAATGAATGCTACGTGCATCTGCATTAATGAATGTTTTCCGAGTGCGAGTCTCACCTAATAAATAATAGTGAAATTGTTTGCGAAGCCTAAGGAGAAATATTTTAATACCTGCAACTGTTTACAGACGCAAATGAAAGACTATTGTCATTAATATTGTTGTTGTTGCTACTGCTGTTGTTATCGACGGTGGTGGTGATGATGGTGTCATTATTTACTTGCTCCTGTGTAGTATAAAAATGCAATAATAATAACAACAATAATAATAGTAATTGTTATTATTTATTATTTTTTTATTCTTATTATTGATGTGCTTGTTGGCGTTGGTGATGTTATGATTTAGATGCCCTCGCGGCAAATGAAATGAAAATAACGTCATCATTCTCATCATGATATTTGATATTGCTGTTGCATTTCTTATGTGGATGTCAGTGGCAAGGATGGTGCAAGTTAAAGCGCTTGCACTGGCTATTCACCTGTAGACTGAGATAGGAGTACACGGACAGGGTGTTCCCTCTAATTCACTGGGTGACCATGGCATTTCCAGGTTTGTTATCTGCTCTTCTCTCCATTCTCGCGAACTCATTTCACCCTTTTTGGATAGACGTGTGACTGGTGACGAAAAATGAATATTCTATCGAAATGTTAAACGTCGTAAACAGTGGCTTGGTAAAAGGGAAAAAGCTCAACCACAACTAAGAAGGGAACTTCATTGGGAAAAGTTTCTTCTCTCTATCTGGTGGGATTTCAAAGGAGTAATTCACTTTGAATTGATACCATCTAATGCAACAATCAATGCTCAAGTCCACTGTCAGCAATTAGAGCGTTTGAACCAAGCTATGAAGAAAAAAAGACCCGCCTTAGTGAATCGAAAATGAGTGATGTTTCGTCAGGTCAATGCGTGACCCCACACAGCAAAGATCACATGACAGAAAATCGAAGAGCCTGGCTTGGAAAAAAATCTTCATCCAACTTATTCTCCCGACCTTGCTCCTTCAGACTATCATTTGTTTGGTAGTTTACAGAATCATTTGGGGGACATAACTATCGCAAGGCAGGAGGAGGTCGACACTGACAATTCAGAGTTCTTCACTTTAAAACCAAAAGAGTTTTACATTGATGGGATTAAAAAGCTTGTAAAGAGAAGGAAGGAAGTCATGGATAATCAGGGAAAGCACTTTGATGATTAAATTTCAATTAAATATAACATTTGATCACTTGTTTTCTTTATTCAAAATTTGGACAGAACTTATGGGATGACCTGATAAATACAAAAACGAAATACACACACACGCGCGCGCACACGCACACACACATACACACATACACACATATACACACACACACACACACACACACACATATATATATATATATATATATATATATATATATATATATATGCTGAGACCCCCTTCGCTCATGACTGACCATGGGATTGCACCTAGAAAGTTACCCTTCCAGGCACAAGTTCAGGCAATGTTGTTTATGGAAGACAAGCAGTCAACCATGCATACTGGCCTCCCCTCTCCACGCCACCAGTGTTATCCAAGAGAAAGGCAAAAATCGATATAGCTTAGCATCTGTGACGTCGCAACTCATTTCTACAGCTGAGTGAACTGGGGCAACGTGAAATAAAGTTTCTTGCTCAAGAATACAACACGCAGCCCGATCCAGGATTCGAACTCACAACCTCACGATCGTAAGCTCGACGCTCTAACTACTGAGCCATGCGCCTTCACACACACACACATACACACACACACACACACTGATATATATATATATTTTTATGCGTTTCGACCCGAGATCTATGGGCATGCTGGGACACGTTTACAATATCCCCTCTTATGTGATTGGCCTATGGTGAAGGAAGGAATTCGACATTTGTGCTTTCTTTTGGATCTATTACTGTGATGCATGTTCATCTGACATCTTGGCCAGCAGGGATTGAGATTGGTTAATGTCAGCGTCTGCTTCACACTCCATGTACACCCCTTAGATGTTTTGGCAAAATAGTAAATAGGTCTGAGCCCAAGTTTTTCAATACATGATCCTGAATAGCTTGGGATTGAAAATGTATGTAAAAAAATTTCTCCGTTGACATAGTAACGTTGATAAACTAGTTTCATTTGCAGGTAGTTTCCTGGGAATTGTATTCACTTAATAATGATACTTTACCATTGCCTTTTGTTGTTAATTTCTCATGATGTTCCGGCAGAACATTGAGACTTTGAATCAAAAGCTCTAATGCTAACACACTTGTTGCTTTGTGAAAGAAATTTTACTTGATTTTCTTTGACAGATATGTATCTTTACTTATGTTTTAGCATTCTGTTCCTAACCCATCGATATAGTGTTCCAAATACAGAATAGCCAAAAAATAACGCATACCTTATAGTATATTTTCTCTGACTATTTCGTGTGTAGCATTTAATTAAAACTTATGTGTCCTATGTTTTGTATATTGTTTTTACTAACATGAGTATTGGTTTCTTTTAATCAGAGTTTGAATTATTTTGTTTCGTAAAAATTGTATTTTCTTACGCCAGCAAATGTACAATTTTGTAAAATTTTCCGTAGGTTTCCGTCACATGTCTGCCAGTTCCGATAAGGTTATTCCTTGTTCTAAGAACCGAATAATCTGTGGAGAAAGTTTTCTCAATTATTGGTCAGAGAAATACGATTAATATTGATTATTGACTAGTATTTTATCTTCTCTGTATATGTATTACTAGTTATCAATTTAAATATTCCATCCATTAAAATTGATAATATTAAGTTAAATGAAGTGTATTACGCCAAGTCGGTTTTCTGATTCAGTACAACATGCTAAACAAAATTTAATTGACAACGAACTATAGCTCATATTTGCTAAAACTGTGTATAAAACAAACTTCTATGTTAACATATTAACTCTGACAGGGAAATGTATTCGCTTAATAATGATAATATAGCAGTGTCTTTAATTGTTAATTGTTTATGATGTTGCACCAGAAGAGTGAGACGTTGAATGAAAAGCTCTAATGCTGACACATTTTCAAAAGTTTTATTTTATTTTATTTTATTTTACAATGAGCAACTATTATTCTGAGAGTGTCATTAAGTGTGTTTCTGAATATTGTGTGCTATGAAATATAATTACCACAAATACATTGATGGAATGAGAAAACCAATTTTGAATGTAGCTTTTATCTTAGTTTCAGCTTAAAGTCTACATGAGTATTTTGAATAAGATCACATAGTATGAAATTCTTTGTTGGAAACAAATAATTTACTTTATATTTTTAACAGAAATTTCAATGTAGAAGATAACTTTCTGAAGTGGAGAAAAATATAAAGTCGAAATATATTTTGTCTTTATTCTGAATATACGCTCATCTCTGTATGTAACATTTTTCTTAAGTATTTTAGTAGCGATTATCAGATTCGCCTATACGTTTGCTAAGGTATTTATTATATTGAAATACATCATTGCATACATTCAAATCGGAAATTTTCAATGCAAAATATTATTACAATTGGTTCGCAAAGATTTGAATAGCCGTCTCTGAGGGTAAATGAAATATCGTACAGTTTGCAGAGACTGAAGTGTAGTATATTGCAGAATATATTGTATACATTCCGTTGCTATGTATGTTGAATTTCAATACGGATTAAAATAGTTCATGCTTCTTGAAACTATATAAATATAGTCTTGTTTTCAGATTCACACAAAGAATCTCTGATAGGAAGACTCTAATCCATCGAACTACATCACTTACAGCGAATAATTTTGGACTTCTTAGCTTCTTCTTCAAGTGATGCCGACGTCGAATTTTCTATTCCTTACGCTCGTTAAGAAACAAAATATTCACTGATGTTAGGTTAGTCGATTGCACTGTATCTTACTTCCTGACAAATAAAGTAAGCTATATGTTAAATTGTTTGAAGAAAATGATAATATTTTAAAGTAATTATTATATTTAAACATTGTATATATTCAACATATAATTCGTTATCTTAAAAATGTTTTGCTTAGATGCAAGTATGTATAAAGATTTCATATATTCTTTACATTTCCATTGACAAGATATCCAATTTTTCTTTTCAGAAAATATAGATGTGCTCCAGCATGGCCGCAGTGAAATGACTGAAACAAGTAGAAGAATACTCTCTCTCTCTCTCTCTCTCTCTCTCTCTCTCTCTCACGCACACAGACACACACATACAAACATGTACATACATATATATTTGTACATGCATTCATGTATACATGCAAACATGCATACATACCTACATACATACATGTACGCACACATTGTAACAAGTTATGGATGATGAAGCAGTTTTAATTATAAACCGTCCCATATTACTCTGTGAACATCAAGTGTACCATAAAATCCCTTTTCCCCTTAATATGTCCTGTAATAAAATGCTTAAAGTAAGGTAACAATATTTTAAAGAATTTACTAAATATTTGATAAGCAAATTTCATTTTCAATTCTGAAAACGGATCTGTGATAAGAAGCTTGCTTCCCAACCACATGGTTTCCGGTTCAGTCCCACTGCGTGGTACCGTGTTTAATTGCCTTCTACTATAGCCTCGAGCCGATCAAAGCCTTGTGAGTTGAATTGGTAGACGGAAATTGAAAAATCCCGTCGTATGTGTGTGTGCGCGCGCATGCGTGGGTGCGTAGGTGTGTGCATGAGTGTGTGTGTGAGTGTGTGTGTGCGTGTGTGCGTGTGTTTGCGTGTGTGTTTGTACATATCCTTGTTCCTCTTCACCGCTGGATAACCAGTGTTAGTATGTTTTCATCCCCGTACCTTAGAGGTTCGGCAAAACAGTTCGGTAGAATATCTATCAGACCCCCCCCCCCCCACCAAACAAAAAAATAACGCACTGGAGTCGATTCATTCAACAAAATATTCTGCAAGTCGGTGTCACAGCATGGCCGCCGTCTAATGACTGAAACGAATAAAAGAAATACAGGAAAAATAAATAAATAAAACATGACTGAAAGATTTGATGGTCTTATAAATTGCTTACTTGCAGTTCTTTTCAATTAGAAACAAAAATTATGCTTTATGCTGAAAGTCATTTGTTTCTTTATTCTAAAAGTGTTTAATAAATCTATGTACCATGTAGAATAGTAAAAATACGCTTTTTCTCAATGTATTTGGCCATTGCATTGCAATATTCCTTAAATTCATTACTTTCTCTTGAGGTTATTCTCTAATCTTTTTTCTCTTCTCCAACAGACACGCTTTATTGAAGAAATCCCATACTGCATTGAAATAATTCTCGTCAGATTTTTTTTCCTTCAAATACCTTCAATGCAAAATAAAGTTAGCTTTTGTTGCCATACATACAGAATACGTTCTAACTATTCTCCTTTTCAAATTATTATTTACATCAGATTATATATTTCACTAATCTTAGGTCTCCCAGAAAATCAGAAGCAAAACAAAAAAAAAAAAAAAGAAAGTAAAATCACAAATAAATCTGTAAAATTTAATTAAACAAACGAAGTTCTTGCAAAATGAGTGAAGATACTTTTCAACCAAAAAGTGGTCATCCGATTCATATATTTTCGGTTAATAAAACAACAGTAACTTTAGAATGCAGAGCATAATCATATTTAGACTTTAATACGTCTCCACTTTTGAATTAGATTTTAAGATGCGTTAAGTAATCACAGTTTGGTGAAAGAAGGATGGACAATGTCGATATAAAAAAAAAAAATGTAAATAATATTAAAATACCTACGAAACAATAATAAAAATTCTGAGTGTATTTTATCAAGGATTTGCATTGAAATGCTTATATGATGTTTTCTTTTGCTTCTCATTTTATTCTATCCTTTTCATTTTTTCATTGGTGGGGGGGGGGGGGCAAAGATGGAGATTGTACAAGACAAGACGTTGTTGCAAGGAACATCATCAAGTTCGGATCGTGTTTTATCTATTTTAATTCTATCGCGTATGATAAAGTTTATTTTCTGCTGTTTTTTTCGATGGTGTTGTTGATTTTGTAGTCGCCCTGGATGCAATCAAGCCTTGCAACGTCAATGGTATCATTGTCGCCATGATGGCGTATCGCTGGTGAAGGATAGAAAGAATTATTCTCTTCAGCGAGTAGCGTTCCACATGTCGCAGATTTTGATCGGTTTGAAAATACTGACAGCAGAAGTGGAACGGAATGCAATTTCTGAGAAATGATTCGTTTCTGTACTTTTTTTCCCCATATTTTTGTTTCTTTTTTTTCTTTTCAAAACATGGGCAGCACCGAAGAAATTATAAGAACGAAACGAAAAGAAAAATAAATGCAAAATTATTTGCAAACATCTAAATAGCAACAGAAAACATAAGCTTAGGTTTGGAAGTGAAGGAAAACAAGAAAGCAAAGAATAAATATACTAAAAAATGCAGTACAAAGAAAATAAAAAACCTGAACTTGGAATTGTGTAAAAAAGAAATGAAAAAAAGTATAAATGACAGAGAATATAAAAAAGAAACTTGGAAAGACAAAAAGAATTTAAAAAATACATACATGCATACACATACACATGAACATATATCGATGTCCATATATACATCTATATATAAATATATATGTATATATCGCTACACACATACATACATACAATACATACATTCATACATATATATATATATATATATATATATATATATATATATATATATATATATATATATATATATGTATATATATACATGAGTGTATATGCATACATATGCATATAGATATATGAGTGTGTATATATATATATATATATATATATATATATATATATATATATATATATATACATATAGGGGAGAGAGATAGAAGATAACTAGATATAGACAAAGAGATCGATACACAGAAAGATTGATAAGTTAGTAGATAGAAGTGATGGCATGCAGTTTTTGCAAAAAATAAGAATATGAGTAAGAAAGATGAATTGATGGGAGGGAGATGATACCGAGAATAGAATAAACAAAAATTAGAGGTAAGAATAGAAGAAAAAAGAAAGGAATAATGTTATCTAGACAGAAGGACAACACTGATAATTATTACGATGATAATTACGATGATATTCATAATGCAACTGATAATACTAATAATAATGATAATTATTTATTTTATAGACACTAGGACTCAGATTTGTCGGGACAGTGTTCAACCGGTACTTATTTATATCTACTCTTAAAAGATAAAATGTAAAGTCGAACTCGGTGTAATTTGAAATCAGAAAGTAAAGATAGACGAAATCCGGCAAAACCTTTTTTCCTGGGTTGTTAACAATGCTGCCAGCATGCCGCCTTAATAACAACCACAAAGCAAAAATATATCAACAACAACAATGATATTAATAATTTCTATTATTAGCATTAGGCCAGAAATTTGGTGGGAGGGAGCTAATCGATTTCATTGACACTAGTACGCAACTGGTATTTATTTTATTGAACCAGAAAAGATGGAACGAGTCATCATCGGCGGAATTTGAACTCAAAACATAGAGGCAGACGAAATGGTACTAAGTATTTTTCCCGGCGTGCTATCAATTCCGTCAGATGACTAATAATAATAATCATAACGATAATGATAATAATAATAATAATAATAATAATAATAATAATAATAATAATAATAATAATAATAATAATAATAATAATAATAATAAGAAGAAGAAGAAGAAGAAGAAGAAGAAGAAGAATCCCTTTCGAATGGAAAGTACAATGCCTCAAGTTTGGGGGAAGGGATTAAGTCGATCACATCGACCCCAGTACGCAACTGGTACTTAATTTATCGACTCCCAAAGGATAAAAGCAAAGTCTACCTCGGTGGAATTTGAACTCAGAACGTATTGGCAGACGAAATTACCGCAAAGCATTTTGCCCGGCTTGTTGACGATTCTGCCAGCTCACTGACGTAGTAAAAATAATAATAATGAATTAAATTGTTTGCCACAAGGGCAACTTGGGGAGGGGATTAAGTCGATTACATCTACCCCACAACAATAGTGAACAAGTGTTTCCACTGAGCCGCATCTGCAATAGAGTGGATGAAATCATTGCCCATATCACGAACGAATGCCTTGGAGTTGCCCAAAACTACTACAAGTTGTGGCGATACGATCAAGTAGCGAAAGTGCTACATTGGAACCTGTGCGAAAAGTGAGGACTAGAGAGAGGCAAGATGTGGTATGAGCACAAACAGCAGAGAGTGGCGAAGTCGGAGACTAGCAAAATCTTCTGCGATTTCCAAATCCAAACAGATCAGATGCTAGAGCATAGCATGCTGCTGTAGGCTACAGCTAGCAAGCTCGCTACGCATGTAAGACTCCAGGAGCTACAACAAAACCTGTGATGAAGAGAAATAATAACAATCGTATTTTCTTTATTAGCTACAAGTGCCGACCACAAAACTAAAAAGGCAAAAGAAGACAAGAGATATGTGGGACTTAGCACAAAAATTATTGTATAAAAATAAAACAAGAATAGTTAACAACAAAAA
>NC_142928.1:27677553-27730053 GCF_046866305.1 Octopus bimaculoides
ATATATATATATATATATATATATATATATACATGTAGAAGGACTTTCTTAAAGATTATTATTTACATTAAAAAAGTATTTTGTCAAAGACTTTATGAAATGAATTTACCGTGAAAAGTTATATAACTCTCCTCATTATAAGTTGTAAACAGTAACAGATATTCGAAAATTCACAGTCCTAGAAACAATAAGATCTTACATTTTGCGAAACGGAGCTTAATTCTGCAGCCACCTTCTTACACATTCTTAAACCAGTCAGAAATACTTTTAAGAAAGATGATATTCATATTAGAAGAAATAAAACAGGTAACAAAATGCAGATACCTATGTTTTGCTTTTAATACGTGAACAAATTAAAATCATAAAACTCATTAATGCGAAGGCATTGAAGATTAACGCCAATATGTATAAGAAAACAAAGCGTGTCACTCAGTGTATTATCTGCCTACAGTGAATTTAGAATTATATCGACTGAACGGGATCAAAATCAATACATAAGTAACAAGTCAAAGATTGATATATTAGAAACGCTAAGTATTGTGGTCATCTTCACAAGTGTGCAAATGGAAAACTCAAAATAGTCATTCTTTCTTTTTATTAAAATATCACCGACGAAAGGCTTAACGAGAATAACTTTTTGGAGAATTCGAAATTCGAAGCTAAACTAGAAATGGTTAACAAAGCAACAAAACGCAACGACCTCTATACAGCCTGGTTTATAACAGGGGTGTGTGAAAAGCTGAAAATAACGAAACGTGCTTAACACAACACGAAAACTTCTTATTTAATGTGTTTTGGATCGTTTTGTTAGTATGCAATTATGTGCTTTGACAGCAGCATTAAACAGTTTAGCTCTTATTTCTAGCAATTTAGGTGTTTCTAATAACACTCTAGTCATATTTAGTGACAGTTTTCCTTTTTAGTAAAACATTGCACACCACCGTCTAGGTTAATATATATATATATATATATATATATATATATATATATATATATATATATATATAGGGTGCGGTGGATAAGTTGTCACGCTTTCATATTTTTTATTTCGTGCATGCGCATTGTTTGTTTTAGATTTTCTCTACTACACATTATAATGAAGTTAGCTGGGCACCGTCTGTCAGAAAAACAGCATCATGCCACAATTAACACAGTCAGAAATTTGGAAATGACATGCTGTTCTGCTTGGCATTCGCGCTGGAAGCTCCAATACGAACATTTGAGAGTGCTTGGGTGTCAATCTGAGGACAGTACAGCTGATTCGGAAAGAGTTGGATGAGTCTAACGGTGATCACAAAGGCACGGCCGCTCGGAAAACTCACTCTGATCGTTCTGATAAGAAAAAACTTCTGAATTTGTTGGTTAGATCCAGGCTATGATTGACGACGATCTCTCCAAGTCAATCAGGTCCATCGCCAGGGACATTGCAATGTTTGAGTTTCTTATCAGTCAGGGAGCGCATGAAAAAAATTCGGTACTCCTCATACGAACTGAAAATGGGCCAATTTTTATCCCAAGCCATGAAGGACAAGAAGAAAGACCGCGCTACGAAGCTTTTAAGCAAACTCAAGCATCCCCTCCAACCAAACATGATTTCGTTTTTCTCAGACGAGAAACCTTTCTGCCAGGATTAGATGATAAACATAGAGAACAACCGTTGGTTAGCTTCGTCCCCAAAGCATGTACCGTGAGTGATAAAAATCAAACATCCGGTCAACATCATGGTGTTTGGAGTGATTACTAGTTGTGGCGATGTTATGCTTCTATTCATTTTCCCACACGGCCTCATACTCAATATCGAGGCTTTCATCAAGTGCATGGTGAAGGTAGTACTGCTATGGGTCAAGAGGGAAGCTGCTGGAACACCTTATGTTTGGCAAAAGAACTCTGTACCATGCCAGACAAGCAAAAGAACCTAGTCATGGCTGTCAGACAATTTATGCAACCACATCACACCTAGCATCTGGCCTAACTCCCCAGATTGCAACCCTGTTGACTATTATCTTTGGGGCGCAGTTGAGCGAGAGACCAACAAAACTCCTTGTAATTCAAAGCAAGAATTATGGCATCATTCACAAACTTAAACACGGAGACGGTCCAGAAGATTTGCAGGAGATTCAGAAGACGTGTGGGGGCTGTGCTTGAAGCCATTCAAGATTTTTACTGAATGAATATACTATTTCGTATTTGAAGATATTTTAATGTAATTTTCGTAAATATATCTGTTAAAATGAGATGTCAGTGTTATTTTCATCTGTACGTAATTTAGACGACAATTTATTCACTGCACCTTGTATATATATATATATATATATATATATATATATATATATATATATATATATATATATATATATATATATATATATATATATATATATATATATATATATATATATATATATATATATATATATATATATATATATATATACATATATATATATACATATATATATATATATATATATATATATATATATATATATATATATATATATATATATATATATATATATATATATATATATATATATATATATATATATATATATATATATATATATATATATATATATATATGTACAGAGACAAAGTCAGAGACAGACTGACTGTAGTAGTTTTATTCTGCCAGTTACATGATCTTTTACTTTAAAATTCCCAGCACTTATACAATCAAAAAGCACACATTTCCAAACATACTCATATACAAAGAGAAGAAAATCACAAAAATACAAAATCTGAATTCACCCACGTACATATGTACACCCATATAAACAACCATAGGCACACCACACAAATACGTATATGTACACACAACGCATACAGACTCTCTTTTTCTATCTGTTACACATACACAAACATAATTTTCCAAAGAGTAACATCGTGACTTCAGAATTTAGTTCAGTCTGTTCCACTATTATTCAATAAATTAATCACAACACAGGTACAAAAGATTAATTTGATATCAGCTGTTTTATCTTTGCTTCCATATCTTTAGTCAATATTGACGATAAGTTACTTTGCAGATTTTTGGCAAGGAGGATGTAAACGAAGTTGGCTTGGCCTTACTGTTTCCTTGGACTCTCAGGATATCTGGAATTTGACCACATGATATGGAACTAGCTTCAGCATACTACAAGTAGAATCAGGGATATCCTATCTAAGCTGTCAAACTATATGTTCTACTCCACATCATGTACCCCAGTTCTTTATTTGTATAGTTTATTATCACACAGAAGTGTTTATATCACACATAATTTTATGGTCAGCTGTCAACAGTTTGAATTTGCTCTGATGGTGGAGAAAATAATTTTTACCGAACTTCGTTATGGTGCAAATATTAACAAACTGCAATTGTTTATTACCAAGGAACGCTGATCCGATGATTTTTAGATATGTCATCAGCGCTATGACAGTATTGCAAACATAAGAGGTCTCTTCTAACTGTACTGCATTAGCTATTTCTGCAATATTGACACTTATCAAAGGTGAGAAACATCGTTACCGATTTACAATTCAGAGATTACTCTTAACTTACCTTTGAATTGTAAAATAGTTAACGATTTTCGCGCTTATGGCAAGAGAACGGAGTTCACCCTGATCATAGAGGAAACTATAAGGAGTCTTGTGACACTATATTCCGTCTGTTTACAACTGCTATTTTGCAGAATGCTCAATGAGTCGTCTTATCAACATCCTGTATGGCAAAAGCTTCATGCGACTCTTAATGCGCAATAATGTTAAGATAAAGTGGCAAGAATGGGGAAAATATGTGCTAGCAAGTGCCTGGTA
Source organism: Octopus bimaculoides (assembly GCF_046866305.1). Lineage (NCBI taxonomy): Eukaryota > Metazoa > Mollusca > Cephalopoda > Octopoda > Octopodidae > Octopus > Octopus bimaculoides. The sequence continues at coordinate 27,681,349 of NC_142928.1, forward strand.
GATGCCATTTTGCCTCGCGAGAATCAGTGTGTGTGGTGGCATTGGGGAAATCGAGCTCCTGGGTAAGGAATTTTAGAAGAAAATACCTGCTACTACATTCTGCTACAGAATTAGATGGAGCCAGCAAATAATGAGAAGTCAATATTCTGTAGAATTTTGTGAGAGCCATCAGTTCTCTCTCTTTAGCTTTGTTTCTTCCTTTTTGATTTCTGTATGCCGTTTTATAAATTTTCTGAATATGCGGATTATACAATATTTAATTGATTTACATATAGCAGAAAGTGGCAGCCAGAATTTATTATTCAAATTGCTCCAACAGGATTTAAAGCTCCTTTCGATACTCCTGGCATTGTGCCTAAATCAGAAAGCCTTATTATTATTATTTGGTTAAAAGGCTTTTGATTTCAGAGAAAATAAGCTTCATCATACAAATGCCTGCTTGGTTTCTAGTGCCGTCAGGGTTAAATTCTCAGTGACGTTCTGGGTCCGACTTAATCGGAATTTATATTCTTCCATGAATTTATAGTACTACGTCTATATCAGATGTATATATAAGTTCATTCTTTCGAAATTTACTGCGCAACAAGCTTTCGCTTTAGAAGACCACAATTTAATGTTCTCTGGATTTAACTGGTCTAGTTATATTGATAAGATGCTACAATTTTTTTACACAAGGCAATGAATTGAGCAGGGTGAAACAATCGACAAGAAACAACAGCAAATTCGGCAACAATCAACAAATAGGAGATCAATGGACTCAAATACACGACGCTTTATTCCAAGTATGTTTCGTTCTCTGGCCTCAGCCATTAGAGACTTGTTCAGATTTCATAAAATTTCATAGACGGCATCTCATTTCCATCCTGTTTCACTTCGGAGCCAGCTATCTTTTTATGAAGCTTTTGCTGCACACTAGATCAGCTTTGAGTGAGCAGGCCTGAAAATAATAAATATTGTATTTGTGTTTTCCTTCAAATTATGAACGTTTCAACTTTTATAAGGCGATATAATGCAGTTCGACGAAAATTTAGATATTATTTCTTGCAGAAAGCAATCGCAATATGTCAAATGTTACGTGAATAAATTTGACGTCAAAGGAGAATTTCATCGGCATGATATTGTATTTCTAGATTCTAGTGTAGCAGAAAATATTTGAGTCCAAGCTGAAATATATAATGTTGGGTTGTGGAAGGAACATGATTGAGTCAACTTCAGTTCAGATGTGATCAAATACAGCTGGATGAAATTAAAATTAATTGATATGTATTCTGCCAATCCGTTTCTGATATTCACAACACTATTATGCCATATTGATTGCGTCACTGATATAACTACTGATAGTAATAGTAATGATTTAATTATTGTCAGTAATAATTAAGTGCGCAACGCTAGAAATTTTATGAATACAATGTCAGTGCCTCTAATATAAATACATTTTATTCAATCCTTTGATTCTTCAGGAAATTCTCTGCTATAAAATCTTTTAATTAGACGGTCGGTGATTTCTTTCTAATCACCATCAGTAAAATTGTTTTTTGTTGCTGTAATACTTTATCATTAAATAACTAGCTAAACGTATTTGTTTGTTTGTTTTTGCAGGACATTTATTATATCATTAATTGATGTTGTTAACGTGGGCATAATAATTAATATTTTATTTGAATACATCATAATTGATGACAGCCTGCAGAAGTATTCCGACAAAATAGTTGTTACGAGAAAGGAAATGACTGAGTGAATTAGTAAATAAACAAAATCAAGAATCAAACACGTTATCTTTAAAGTTATGACAATTTAATATTTTATTAGCTCGTGCAATACTGTAAATATTATATCAATGTCACTACAGCGGAAGTTCATTTTTTAAACATTAAAAAAAAAAAAAATGTCGTCTCATCCTATTTTCTACTTTGTGCAAGATGTACGTATTCATTTTATGTGATCATTTTGCATAATTGCATTCGCCTTGCAGTTGATGTATTTGATATGGAGTTGGAATTCCCAGTCCGATATCACTGGTTCGTATTGTGTGATTACCATATCATTGAGGCTCTTATAATGGATGACTATCTTACCTACGTATAAATGTTTACGATATGTAGGTAAAGTACAGCACTCTAGCATTTGTAATGTGTTTGTTTGAGGGCGTTGAACCATGCTCATTACTTATGTAGCCTCTACGGCAGTGGTTAGACTTTGCCTTTCATCCTTTCAGGTTTGATAAATTAAGCACTAGTTCCGTATTAGGGTCGATCTGATCGACTGGCCCTCTCCCCCAAAAAATTTCGGGCCTTGTGCCTAGGGTAGAAAAGAATATTTGTTGGAAAAGCGTGGGTGGAGAGAATAGCGTGGATGGTTGTAGCTGGCCAGTAAGGACTGGGCGAAGTGTTTGGAACAATAACTTGCAGGTGGCATACTTAGAAAATGTCGGCTAGAGGAGAAGCTAATAACGGGATTCTAGCCTGAAATTATATACAATTATCGCTGACTCTGGAATAAAGCCATGATTTTTAGGATTGAATGTGAAGGTGTGAGATTAAAGGCTCATTTTCTTGGTAACCACTTGGCCCCAACATGTTAGTGGGGGTGTCTGAGCAGTACTTTATGAAGATGTCTTCGATTACTCTCCGGGATTGCTGAATCTGAGTTTGTGAGATTTCCGAACGAGGTACTTCGAATGAAGCAGATATTATACTTTCTTCCAGAAAGGTCAGGTTCTCCAGGACTAAGTAATGTAAATAAACCCTCATAGTAGAGCGATGATGTTTCACATGTGGACATTAAAAGGGCGGTTTGCGATGTGGGTGGTTGTACAGATTCTAAAGCGCTAATCTTTTTCAAGCACCTGCAAACTATCATCTGCACATGGAAACGTTATTGATTGCTTTGTGGAAACGACAAGAGTCAAATTTTCACAAAAAGTTTTAAGATTCACCAAAGATGGTCTTTTGTATGTCCAAACAGAGAAAACTATAATGTTTTTAGGAAAAACAAAAATGAATCTTTACTTTTTCGAATACTCAGGGAGAGAGGAAAGGATTATTATTATTATTATTATTATTATCATTATTATTATTATTATTATTATTATTATCATTATTATTATTATTATTATTATTATTAATATTATTATTATTATTATTATTATTATTATTATTATTATTATTATTATTATTATTATTATTATTATTATTATTATTATTATTATTATTATTATTATCATCATCATCTTCAACATCATCATCATCATCATCTCTGATATCACTGATATTATTGTTTTTATTTTATACTATGTGTCATTGTTATATTACTATTTCTCATTGTTATATTTAGATATTATAATAATAATAATAATAATAATAATAATAATAATAATAATAATAATAATAATAATAATAATAATGATAATAACAACAACAACAATTACAATAACAATAATAATGATTATAATTATTATTATTATTATGATTATGATTATGATTATTATTATTATTATTATTATTATTATTATTATTATTATTAGTAGTAGTAGTAGTAGTAGTAGTAGTAGTAGTAGTAGTAGTAGTAGTAGTGGTAGTAGTAGTAGTAGTAGCAGCAGCATTATTTATTTTACACTTTTGCATTTTGGAGTTATATGCGTTGTTGTCAATAGCAGTCCTTTAATGGAAAGAAGACGTTAAAAAAAAAAAAAATCCCGCAAAAATAGACGGAATTACAACGAAAGGAATAAAAGAAGCAAACACTCAAATAAACATTGAAGAGAATAAAAAGGCCAACAACAGAAAAAAAGTAAATTCAAATCAGTTTTGTTTACTGCTTGTAGAATTTCAGGTTGATTCTTGGTGAGGGAGAAAAACATCTTGGCAACATATTAAAGTTAGGAAACTTCAGGCTTTCTGAAAACAGATTTCTCCTGTTGGCTTGTATCGCCAGTACATTTGGCAACTTCCCATTATCTTAAGGTTGTTCTTAAATTACGTTGGATCAATTGGCTGACATGCGAAGATTCGGTCGACATACAATGGACTCCCATTTCTTGACATTACTACAACTGGCTGCGTTCCAGCAAGTGCTATACGATTAGGGTACCACATATAGCTATGTGTGATAGAAAACGGTTTAAAACTATTGATCTTCTTCACGCAGAACCTATGACACTTCTTCCGTGCTGGGAATGTAAATAATATTATCAAAACACACTTATAAATGAATGTGCACATGAATTTTCATAACCGATACGTTTATATCTATTCAGTGCTACACACACGCCTGGGCACGTTAGCACACTTATATAAGCATATATTTCAAACAAAGACACAGACACAGAAGCACAGGCATATACTAAAACAGCGCTGGTGTATGTGTGTGTGTGTGTACATATTTTTAGCCAGTATATTGGTGCAGCTTCTATTGAAACCTTGCCCACAGTTCTAGTTGAGTAGTTAACTAGTTTATCGACTTCTTTTTCTGTACGAAAACAGATTTCTATCTGAATTAGTAGGTATTTCTTTGAAATGCAGGAGGGAAAATTTTGAGATTTTTAGCGGGTTTCTGTGCACAAATGTAAACACACGTATGCACACACATGCACACACAAAGGTACACACTCACACAAATGCACACACTCAGACATGTACGCATGTGCACATACAAGTGTTTGGTGCGAATATCAGTATGGGCATCACATGTATATACTATTTTACTCGTTTACCTGTTTCAGTCATTTGAATGTGGCCATGCTGGAGCACCGCCTTTAGTCGAGTAAATCGACTCCAGGACTTTTTTTTGTAAGCCTAGTACTTATTCTATTGATCTCTTTTGCCGAACCGCTATGTTACGGGGACATAAACACACCAACATCGGTTGTCAAGCAATGTTGGGGGACAAACACAGACACACAACCATATACACACACAAACATATACACACACAAACACACACACACACACACACACACACACATACACACACACACGCACACACACACACACACACATATATATATATATATATATATATATATATATATATATATATATATATATATATATATATATATATATATATATATATATATATATATATATATACATATATACGACAGGCTTCTTTCAATTTCCGTCTACCAATCTACTCACGAGGCTTTGGTCGGCCCGAGGCTATAGTAGAAGACACTTGCGCAAGGTGCCACGCAGTGGGACTGAACCCAGAACCATGTGATTCGTTAACAAGCTACTTACCACACAGCCACTCCTACGCCTATAATGTATATAATAACAAAGTAACGTGAGGTAGAAGGCTTTAGTATCATCCATTCATTCCACAGTAGATGATATCTTTGATATCACGCTCATTTGAGCAGCAAAACTTACTTCCGCGCTCCTTGAAATGAGTGTGTAACTAGTTCTTTGATCCCAAAGCAATTTTTTTTTTTTTGTATTTTATTTTTTTATTTTTTGCTACTGAAATCCAGCTATATTAAGAAGCAGTTGTTGAAACGATTCTTTAGAGCAGATAACTGATGACCTGAAATTAGCTTGGAACACTCTCAGAAGCATCTATAATGCTTCCTTGGTAGTATCTAGGCCTCTTTGTGTAGAAGCATCAGAATTGGTTTGATGATAATTGTGCAAATATTCAGCAGCCTATCAAAAGCTTGCACGAATCAAGGCCTGAATGAATGATAAATATTCCTATATCTAAAAACACGCATACAAAGAATGAGAGAAACAAGTTTTTTCTCTCATTCTTTGTACACGCACATACACACACACACTCACTCATACATACACATATACTCATACACACGCACACACACATAATGCTTCTATTTTTACAGTGATGAGATTTTCTTTCGAATAAGTACTGGGTGATTTAAAGAATATTTGACGATTCTTTCTATGGCGTTGTAGCAATTGTGTATCGAGTCTCGCATTGAGTTGCATCGAGTTTCGTTGTCATCGTTGTTGTCATTTTTGTTATATGTCAACTTATATCGAACTAATCTATAATCAAAAACTAGACTTACCTTAACAGGTTGTCATCTATTCATAGAATAAGCCAGATTACATTATCCCCTATGATTTGCTTTTTTTCGCTGTGGAAGATATTTTTTAAGGAAGATATTTTTTAAGGAAGATTTCTTTGATATTTCCTGCACGTCGAAAGACAACATTTACCCTCTCTTGTTGGCTCTAATTTTCCCTATTTGGCTAGGAACATAAGTGTTTGATTGAATACTTGTTGGAAACACAACACAACTAAACACTACTTGCATGAGAGCGAATCTGGCATAATTTATATATACATCTATCCTAGACTTTTAAAATGATATTTATTCAAAAACTGTCCTACATACAAGCAGCTCATCAATTTAATTGTAACCGAGCCGCACATTCCGCAACGCGATAAACACAGGAAGACTTATCTTAATAGTTATTCATATGGATATACCACCTGCCAATAATATTGCTAAGAAAGTAGCTGAAAACTTACATATCGAACAGAAGACGATATCTGTGTGACGTAGTATTCGACGTGAAGATCTTAAGTCACGGAGAAAGTATATTTATTATTCCGTTGGTAATTGCAACGATCAACATGCTGATGTATTGTTTTTCCCTCTTGTTACATTATTAACGAGAAAACTTTCCCTTGAAAATAATATATATACAAGAATTTCAGGTCCAGGAGAGTACATCCTACGCAATACAACTTGATGTTATAATATAATTCCTTATAAAAATCAATTTTTGTCAAAAAGTAGAATGTAAAAATCGTATCTGGAATATATAGTTTTTTGAAAAACAAATAACATCGAATATTTGTGCATCCAAGCAAGTTAAATTATTCTGCCTATTTAAAGAAGCAAAACTTTGAGAATGTATGTATGTATGTAAATATGTATGTTTGTATGAATGAATGTATGTATGCATCCATGTATGTACAGACATCTGTATGTAAAAGCATGTATGTATGCATATATATATATATATATATATATATATATATATATGTGCGTGTGTGTGTGTGTGTGTCTGTGTGTGTGTTTGTCTCTGTGTGTGTGTGTATGTGTGTGTGTGTGTGTGTGTGTGTGTGTGTGTGTGTGTGTGTGTGTATGCATGTGTGTGTTTGTATGCTTGTATATGTAGTGATTTCACTTACTACTAACGAAAACAATATAAATGAAACAACAATTACTGATATTAATGAGAAGATATTATTTTTATTTCAAAAGCTAATTAGATATAGAAAATATTTAAAATGTTTAGGATGCAGTAAAATATATTCTGCTCTAGTGACACATAAACGGCAATCAGCTCTTGGAAACCAAAACCTTCTACCTATAAATGTGAAAAATTTCAAAGACCATAGCACGTGAATCAGAAAGATATACATTCGTAAGATCTCTGTCTGTTTGTCAGTCTGTCCACCTGTCTGTCTTTCCGCCTGTCTGTCTGTCTGTCTCTCTCTTCCTCTCTCTCTCTCTCTCTCTTCCTCTCTCTCTCTCTCTCTCTTCCTCTCTCTCTCTCTCTCTCTTCCTCTCTCTCTCTCTTCCTCTCTCTCTCTCTTCCTCTCGCTCTCTCTTCCTCTCTCTCTCTCTTCCCCTCTCTCTCTATTTCTCTCAATATATACACACAAATATATATATATATATATATATATATATATATATATATAGAGAGAGAGAGAGAGAGAGATAATTAAAATAAATTATATCCTTTATTATCTTAAATGAAAATCTTTTATTCACTTCGGGACAGTATAGCCGCTTATGTGCTACTACGACTGAATACACGTGCTAAGGTGAGCTCCAAAACTCGTTTTTGAAGGTATTTCAGGTGTTTATGTGTAGTTATGGCTTTGTGTTTGCTTTCTTGTAGGTATGTATAAATATCTAATTTATTTCCTAAATGCATGCTCTGCTGATGAGGTAAAGCCACAGGACACAACCAGAAATTAGCTAATCCAGGGATATCTATTTTCTTATTAATTTCCGTTAGCTTCCTACCTCGCTGTCGGCGCGTGTAGTTTTAGTGACTTTTGAAATGTTGAGACGATTTAGCGTCCATCTTCAGAATATAGACTTAAAAACCATTTTTGTATCTCCTTAATTATAATTAGATATATGATGTCACCTTAAACGGTCTATTTTTATATACTGGCCACTGATAAAATTTAAATAAAAATGTTTATCCTTTATTATTATAATTGAAGATCTCATATATATATAAATAGAATTAGGTACTTAAACTAAAATACCAAGTCAGTCTGTTATTATCCGCACAGCTCGAAGTAAGGTGAATAAGAACAAAATAAGCAACATGATATCAAGTAATAATGCAGTACAACCGTTTCAAGCGGCTCTATTTAACTGAACTATACAATCATTACAACAATTTAAATGCAATGCTATCTTCAGCTGCACAAATAATTATTTATGCAGCAAAAGATAGCACTGCATTTAAATTACTGTAAGGATTGCATAGTTCAATTAAACAGAGCCGCTTCAAAACGATCGTATTATGTTACCACTCGATATCCTGTTGCTTATTTCGTTTATGTGGAGGCCCTGTGGTTAGGACAGCAGACTCGCGGTCATAGGATCGTTGTTTCGATTCCCAGACCGGGCGTTGTGAGTGTTTATTGAGCGAAAACACCTAAAGCTCCACGAGGCTCCGGCAGGGGATGGTGGCGAACCCTGCTGTACTCTTTCACCATAACTTTCTCTCACTCTTGCTTCCTGTTTCTGTTGTGCCTATAATTAAAAGTGTCAGACTTGTCACATTGTGTCACGCTGAATATCCCCGAGAACTACGTTAAGGGTACACGTGTCTGTGGAGTGCTCAGTCACTTGCACGTTAATTTCAACAAGCAGGCTGTTCCGTTGACGGATCAACTGGAAACCTCGACGTCCTAAGCGACGGAGTGCCAACAACAACAATTTCGTTTATATATATATATATATATATATATATATATATATATATATATATATATATATATATATATATATATATAATATATGCGCAAAAAAATGCTCAATATTGTGTAAAAACAATTTGTACGTATATGAATTAAATATATGAAAGATTGATATCATGTAGACCATAACGTTTACGACCAGGTTAGCCCTGAATGAACAATTTTACAATTAAAGGCTTTTCTTTGCGATTATTCCATCGTCTGTATTATGGGTGTTACGTTATTCAAAGTGTTTTACATTTTTGACAGACCAGCAGAGAAGGATTTATAGAAATTTGACAGATATCTCTAGTGAGCTGAGCAGCTATTTAACAACTTTTAGTGGCTCGTAGATTTCTGTATTGGAATCTGCATTACGTAAGTAATTTTCATAGATAGAATCTCCTCTATCTTTCTTTGCTCGCTGCATAAAGCCAAAATGAAATGAAGAAACGATGACAATTATGTCAGTATTTATTTTCCCACCGATATCATAATGAATGAAAATATATCATTGAAATTTTTAGTTGAATTAACTTAAATGTTTAGGTAACCACAGGTCATAGATTCCGAACATGATATCTTTGAAAAATGCTACCTTTTTGTCTTTCAACATATAAGGATGACATGAAGAATTAACTGGGATAGCACAATAACAATGATATTAGGGGGAAAAAAATCATTGAAATAAAAAGGAGAAAATGAGAAAAGAACCCATCATATCTACAGTTCGAATAATTTCACTAATATTCTAAACAACAATCGGGTAGCTCATGAATAACTTGATGATTTGGCAATATCAGAAAATTGGAATAAAATATGCGAAGGATAAAAAGACGCGTTTGCTGTTGAAAACGTTTTAAAAGCTTGTAAACTATTATGCATTAACTTCCAAAACCAGATTGCAACTTTGTATACTTCTCCTTCAACCTGTTTCTTCATGAGCATTTTCTGGATCAACTACTTTTTTCTGGATGTATATTACATGAAAACGAGAGTAGGCAGACTCGGATAGTGCATTGATCAAATATTAGTTACATTCTCTATTCAGTTTCATGGAATTCTTCATTGACTTCAAATGACGCGATTTATTGTTTTCCTATCGATTTTTGTTGCCTCTGTTGTGTAACTGTGTATTGCAATAGCTTACTGAAGTACAAGTCAGGAGGAAATAGTTAGACAATTGTGAACTTGGTTTGCTTACTGAAACACCAATCATTCTCAGTTACAAAAGTTCATTATAAATTCAACGAAAGAAGATTATTAAAGATAGACATTACCATACTCACAATATGGAAAGAAATGTTACCTTACTATAAACTTAAGATCATTCTTAACATACTGGATTACAAATTACATACGGTAATTGGTAAAAGTGACAAGGATAACAAATCTTCATTAAAGATTAAAATTGTGATAACAAAAAAGAAAAACAAAATCAGATAAAGATCTGCAGGCAAGGACAAATTTCAATAAAATTTCAAGACAACTGGTTACACTTAGAATCGAACAAATAGGACAAATCACCTTCTAATACGTAGGAGAATTGTATGCCGCATAGATTTCTGCTATGGATGTTGGAAGTCTATTTCCGAAATTTCCAGTGGATATAAACATTCGACATTTGATTTAATGGAATCTGTCTGCTACTTATTGTAATTCGATTGACTTTACATAGGCTACCTCAGAAGCTTCTTTGTATTGTAGTAAAAATATCTAAATTTTGTTTATCTTACAATATTTAATGGATATAGATCTTGCTAAAGGCCAAATGTCTCAACTAAGTATGACGCAAGCATGATTGCATGATTAAGAAGTCTGCTTTGAAACCTTCAGTTTCGCGTTCGTTCCCCAAGCTCGGAACCTCGAACGTACGTTTTTCAAAGTAGTTTTTGAAGGTGTAAATACTTGTCAGTAATATTTGAAAGATGAAAAATTTGCGGAGGTATAGTCTCTATTTTCACATGATAGGCTTACTGTAGTGCTCGATTCAAATGCACTCCTTGGCCTGAGCGTACGATTAGTGAAATGTGTTCGTTCTTTTTTTAAATAGTTAGATGAAATCTCCGCTCTGGGGATAAATTTCTCTTCTATTCCTGAAACTAGCAGAGTGAGAGTACGTTTGAGATTTGAATAAGCGTTCAAACAAAATTGCAAAATAAAGAACTGAAACAGTGGTGTGAAATGAAATGGAAGAAAACAGCCTTAAACTGAAAAGAGATGTGTTGTTGCTTTATGTAATAAAAATGCAACCGGAATAGAACCTTCACAGATCTGATGTCAGTTTTCATGTTAATTATATATACATACAGTGAATTGTAACAGATAGGATGTTTAACAGATTCGAATGTTATTTCATAGGAATTTACAGGCCTTGTATCTGTGAACTTGCAAACACAGAAACACTCATACATTCAAGAAAGCGCGCGAGGGTATACACACACACAGACACACAGCGACACAACATGTATATGTACGTATAGGGTTACAGAGAGAGAGAGGGAGAGAGAGAGAGAGAGAGAGAGAGAGAGAGAGAGTAAGAAAGAAATAGGCAGAAAGAGACATAGACAGAGAGACAGGGAAACAGAAAGTTTGTGCATGTGTGCGTAGATGTGCACGCGCGAAATCTTATATTAAAAAGTACATTGTGAAATGCACTACAAGCTTGCGCACGCGCGTACAGATATGTACATGTAGGAAATGAGCATAACCACATACTCAGAATATATTTTCCAAGGATGTGTGTGTGTACATGTGCATGTGAATACATTCATATATACAGGGATATAAGCGGACATATACATGCATACATACATACATACATACATACATTCATACATACATGCATGCATGCATGCATACATACATACATACATACATACATACATACATACATACATATATATATATATATATATATATATATATATATATATATATATATATATATACATACATATATATTCATTTTAAATTCTTAGTTTTGTTTATGCGTACATGTAAGTATATGCGCGCGTGTGTGTGTGAGCACGTGCACGTAGACTAAGTATGAATTTTGTATAGGAAGAGAGATCTATCAAAAGATAGCGTAAGAAATAGATACGATTTCTCGTCAATTTTTAGTTGAAGAAGAGAGGGAAAAATATATGTATTTTTGAATGTTTTTCTTCAAATACGAAATATCTTAGAAAACTCATATGATCTCCGAGATGAAAGAGGTAAAATATAATGGAAGAATATATGTTATATTTTCCATGGTATTTTTATATCTTGCACTGTTTACATTTTATATTTCTTCATCATATTTCCCAATTTCATGTTTCTAAAGATAAATTCTCATTTCCTGCAACCAAATATTTCTAAATCATGTCTGGTTGAAATCTTATTTCTTGTTGGTGAGCATTCCAAGTTTTTCTTTTTTGTTTGCTTCTTATATTTTTCACTTCGCCTAAATAAATACAGTTGTTTTTAAAAAAAAAAAGTAAAAACGTATTCCATGCAAACATATATATATATATATATATATATGTATGTATATATATATATATATATATATATATATATATATATATATATATATATATAAAAAAATATATATATATATATATATATATATATATATATATATATATATATATATACACAAACAAACATAGATTAATATGTGCAAATATAAACATATATATATATATATATATATATATATATATATATATATATATGCATATAAGTATTCAGTAGCAGCGTATGTGTCTATGCCTACGTACATCTCTCTCACTTTATATATATATATATACGTATCTATATACATACACATACATGCATACATATATATGTGTATATATATATATATATATATATATATATATATATATATATATATATATATATATATATGCACACACACACATATATATATATATATATATATATGTATATATATATATATATATATATATATATATATATATATATATATATATATATATATATATATATATACATATATATACATACACATATATATATATATATATATATATATATATATATATATATATATATATATATATATATATATATATATATATATATACAGATATGTATGCATATATGTATATACTTATATTGACAATACAAGGTTAGTGAGTATAAATCACGTATACATACAAACTCACAATCTTTCCAGGACACAGACATGCATTGAAACGTCTATATACAAATCGGTGTGAACGTACGGACACACATACATTCATACGCACATATATTCATGTCTGTCTCCCTCAATCTTTGTGTGTGTGTGAATATATATGTATTTATTTAAAAGCAGCAGAAATATAACAAAAATATTTTACTCGGCGTTTCACGTTCCCGTTCATCGGACAGTTTGTTTTCTAACAAGGCGTTCGCTTTCGCGCAGCACACTTAAGTTCTTCATGCTGAAAATGTGTTTTTTTTTAAGTGTCAACCCTCTCCTTAACCTGCTTCCTCCATCTGTCACGATGACAGGCATCGTTCTCCCAGTCAGTCTCCTGCATATCACTGGCCTGTAATGAGGATTTGACACAGTTCTTAAATCGCAACCTTGGTTCCTGCCGGGGTCTCTTTCCATTCACAAGTTCTCCTGGTATCCTTCATTCTAATAAGGTGTCCTGGCCAACGTAACCGGTGCTTGTGCACCATCGCCTCAATACTCAAGATATCAGTTGTCCTCAGGACCTGTATGTCTGAAGTTTTAAGGTTCATCCAACATTCAGAATGTGTCTGGGACATCTCTGATGAAAGCGTTGAAGGACAATTATATGACGTTTGTAAAGGGCCCATGCCTCACATGCATAGAGAAGCGATGTCAGTACACATGCTTGGCACACAGCAACATTTATATATATATATATATATATATATATATATATATATATATATCACATTTCCTTTCTCAGTCGCTGCCTTCATCACCGCCTCATCCCTAAAGGTTTCCGCCGCCATTTCCACCCCACTCTCCAAAATGCACACCATCGACCGCCTTCTCCCTCTTGCTTTTTCCATCTTCTTCTTATCTCAGTCGCCCTCCCATGCAAACTCCACTCTGCGCTACACAACCCATTTAAAACATCTTTCATGAATTTCTCGCTCACACAGAACAACGTACACTCCACTCACTCCTCCATTCTATCACACCCGGTGCCACAATCGCAACTCCTCCCCTACCCCCTCCATATCTCCCTGATACGCTCCCACCGCTCACCACCCACCCCGTCACTCCACCCCACACACTTACCCTCATCACCTCCCTCCCAGCCTTCCACTACCCCTACCACACCACCCACTTCTCTCCCATCCATATCTCCATTTCAGTATGTTGTTACCATTCCTCCAGATCTTCCCCTCTCTAAGGCAGAGCGCACCTTCCTCCGTATGGGCCTGCGCTTCACCCCATTCACTCCATCCTGCAACGAATTTCGGACTCGTGCCGATACCCACAGCTTTGTGCGCCGTGTTAGGTTGTGTGCGCTGTTCCGCGACACTCCACCTGCATCTAATGAGGAGGACTGCTTCACCGCCGCCCATCCTGACCAGTTTCAAGCAATCGATCTTTTTTGCGGCTGTCTGCTAGCGCGCTGTGAACCGGTTTGTCTGTTCCGAGCGTCCCCGACATCTGAACATTTCTCCAGTCGAACTCTCAGCCCTTCGATGACTCCGCAAAGACATCATCATAAAGCCAGCCGACAAGGGTGGAGCCGTGGTGGTGTGGCGCGTGGACATCTAGAAGACCAAAGCTCTCCGTCAACTTCAAAACACATCCTTCTACTGTCCTCTGCCCTCCAACCCCACGCCTACTTACCAACAGACTGTGACCTCCACCTGCTTCCCTCACCGCCTCCGACCTTATTGTCCGCAAACCTCGCAATTTACTTCCCGAAAATCCACAACCCTGGTCGCCCCATCGTCTCCGCTTGCAACTTCCCCACCGAACTCATCTCCAGATATCTTGACCGTGAACTTGACCCCTAATGGCTTCCCTCCCCTCTCACATCTATGACACCAAGCATGTTCTTCGTGTGTTCAACTCTTTCTCCTTCCCTCTTGGCTGCCCTAAACTTCTCTTCGCTCTTGATATCAAGAGCCTATACCCGGTGATCCCTCACCACGAGGGGCTTCATGCACTCCAACACTACCTTGACCTCAGACTCAACCCCCCAGTCTGACACATCCACACTTGTTCTCTCCCTTAACTGCTTCTCGTTCGCGAGCGAATTAGACCAGCATGGCTCGTGAGTGGCCATATGAACGAGAATCGACCCCAACTTTGCGAAACTGTTCGTTGGCTACGTTGAGGCCCAAATATTCTCAAGTTTCACTGGTCCCTCTCCCGAACTAAATGGTCGTTATATTGACGACTGTATTGGAGCGACCTCACTCTCGAGCGGACAACGAGACTCCTTCCTTTCTTTTGTCCAATTTTTCCCTCCTACCCTCTCATGCAATATTTCCGACACTTCCGTCGCCTTTCTCGACATTTTGGTCAGCATTCATCATTTCACTCTCACCACCTCCATTCCCTTCAAACTCACAGACACACATTCATACCTCAACTTCTCCTCTTCCCACCCTAAACACACCAAGCTCTCCATCCCCTATTCCCAATTCCTCCGTCTGCGCAGGCTCTGCATTGACAACCACAACTTTGAGACTCAGTCTCAACTCAAGGCTCGCCACTTCATTCTACGTCGATACCCCCCTCACCACTATCCACACCACCCTTGTCACAGCATGTTCCGTGGACCGTGCATTGTGTCTCTACCCTCGCACCCATCCCGCTGTCACCCGTTTCCCGTTTCCCCTCATCTACCACCCTCCACCCAACCTCGCCAACGCACCATTTTCTAAGCCTTCCGGCTACTCCAGTCCCACCACACTACTTCGCACAGCTTACCTAACCGACCTCTCCCCTACTTCAGACGAGCCCACAACCTACATGATCTCCTGGTCCACAGTTTCTTCCCTAACCCAACCTCTCAACCTGGCTCGTTCTCCTGCTCCCACCCACGCTGCCGCACTTACCCTTACCTCTCCAACACAACCATCCTCTGTGGCACCCATCATCAACACTATCATGTCACTGAGATTTTCACAGCACTTACAACTGGTCAGTGATTTTCTAGGTCTGAAAGGAATGTCAAGTCTTTAGAATAAAAGAGCTTGTTTGAGCAACAATACAATAATACAATGAATTTTATTGGATGTAGGCGAAAAGTATATTTAGTGTATTTGATAGCTGGTTCTTTCAAATTAGCAGTAATATTGTGGTTGTGCATCATGAAGGTGTAATAATGTCACACTCCCAATTACGAGTTACTTTCATTTAACGTTTCTTCATTATCTATCTACCTATCTATCTATCTATCTATCTATCTATCTATCTATCTATCTATCTATCTATCTATGTATATATATATATATATATATATATATATATATATATATATATCTATATATATATATATATATATATATATATATATATATATATATATATATATATATATATAATATAAATAATACATAAATATATGCATATATTCATACATATATGTACATACCTACATCTATATGTATACACACATGCATATATGGGTACTGGACATCACGAAAATACGTTAAACGTAATCAGAAACGAAATCTGAAAACGAACTATTTTTCGAACAACGAAAAGAACAGAGAAACGAGACATGCAACATAAAGAATAT
This sequence comes from Octopus bimaculoides, assembly GCF_046866305.1. Lineage (NCBI taxonomy): Eukaryota > Metazoa > Mollusca > Cephalopoda > Octopoda > Octopodidae > Octopus > Octopus bimaculoides. Next base: position 27,698,061 of record NC_142928.1, read on the forward strand.
TCCCCTTCATCAGTTGTCCCAGTCCATCTACTCTGCGTTTCGAAGACAATCCATCCGTCCAGCTATCCATCCATCCACCCATCCATCTATATAGTTAGTTAGCTAGCTACACACACACACACACACACACGCACACACACACACGCACGCACACACACACACACACACACACACACACACACACATACACACACACACACACATATATATACATATATAATATATATATATATTTCTTATTTTTTTATTTATGCGTGTGTGTGAGTCTGTGTGTATTAGCACATGGAAATCTCCATATTGCTGTAAGGATACCTACTGAGTAGTATTTTCACTCAGGCAGTATATAATGTAAGAATTTGGGTTGTTTGAATTGCACACCGAACGAAGTTTTACGTATTCTGGAATGTGTATATACATCATACATGCATGTTTATGCATGTTTGTATATGCGTGTGTGAGTGACTGTTGGGGTTGTTCCTGTATATATGAAGTGATAACACTTGCACCCACACAAACGCACACTCATATATGCATATACATATTTATTACACACACACACACACATACATACATACATACATACATATATATATATATATATATATATATATATATATATATATATATATATTCATCTACATTCAATACTTTCTTTCATGGTGCCATCCATTTTAATGTTACTTTATTTTATATTGTATATTGTATATCATATTATATATTGTATATTCCATATTCTATACCCCACATTAGTTCTGCAGGAATATAAATAAAACATAAAAAACAGACAGTGTTGGAACTCTTTTAAGCAAAATTATATATATATATATATATATACATATATATATACGTATATATATATATATATACATATACATATACATGCATATATATATATATATATATATATATATATATATATATATGCATATATATATATATATGCATATATATATATATATATATATATATATATATACATATATATATATATATATATATATATATATATATATATATATATATATATATATATATATATATGTGTGTGTGTGTGTGTGTGTGTGTGTGTGTGTGTGTGTGCATGTATTTTATGCTGTTTTAGGTTTGCATGATTAAACCTACAATCATTCTTTCGGCAGGAAATACAAAATATAAATGAAATGAAGCAGAGTGAGAATAATTAACATTGATCGTATGATGAAAACGAGGGAAGGGGAAAATGTTGGTCGTAATTGGTGTAGGAAAACTTTGTTAGATTAAAACGATAACAAAAAATTTGGAGGAGATAAAAGAGAATGGATGGGCTAAAATTTGAAGCTGCTTTAGATTATTATTAGACATGCAATTCAGTGCAATCAGATTCCATATTTCTACTGACTCATTAATGTTACATGTTGTTTTTTCATGATCTCGGAAACCAAAACTGAATTTTCCAATATTAGCATTTAAAACTGACATACAGAGATGTTGTTTAACTATACGTTGTGTCAGATGGAAGGACTGCAATTTCATTAACGTTCATTCACTGCACGTAAACACGTACATACCTTAAGCCAAAAGGGTAGGTAAATGCTTGCCCACTCTCTCAGCCAGAATTAGAAAGCATTCGTACTTGGAGATAGCCTTTATATTCTTTATGCAATTTTCTATTGCAAACATGGAAATTCAGTTTCAAATATCCACCTCTTTTGTATAAACTTTACCGGCTCATTCAAATTAAGTTAAAAAATGGATAGGTAGTCATCTTCAAAACGAGATAGAGACTGGATATAAATGATCATTTACACGGGGGCGAAAAGGGAATAACATCAAAGAGAACTTAGTTTCGTGTTATAAATATCTGAACATTTAGTAGGTTCTGATTCCTGGGCGAGTAAAACATGGATAAAAATAAATTCGTTATATTTCTAAGTAGTAAGCTGACAAAATCGTTAGCAGGTCGGGTGAAGTGTTCTGTGTTCAAATTCCGCCGAGGTCCAGTTTGTCTTGTTTTCCATTTGTCTCTCTCGTTGTTTGCGTAGGCAAACTTGTTTTCGTATTCCATGTTGTTTTACGTTTTGTGACGTTCCGTACCCATATATGCATATATATATATATATATATATATATATATATATATATATATATATATATATGATTGACAGATAGACACACAGACAAACATGTATATAAGTCAACCAAATGTTGATAGTTTGAATGTATTTATGACAAATGTTCCAGAAATTAAGTAGGATAACACTATGTGTAATGATATGTTCTTCAGTTCCACATTTCAATATATTTTTAAAATGTTTGACTGAAGAACTACTACAAACATGTATATTAAATGCATCAAAACTACCATCATTAATTTTTCAATTCATATCGATTTTTCGTGATTTTTTCCAAAACTACCTAACTCGTCATTTCTTCATTAATGCGGTTTAACACAATAATGATATAGAAGTACAATGTATTACATCAAAGCATACCTCTCTCTCTCTCCCTCCCTCTCTCTCTCTCTCTCTCTCTCTCTCTCTCACTCACCCACTCACTCACTCTCTCTTTCCGTCTTTCTCAGCTGTGAAATTTTGAATGCATTAATTTCAACTATTCTTATTAATAACTGCATTGTTTTCTTGCAGGTAAACTGATATCTGACTGTGCAAAGAATACTACAAACGTAGTTAGTAGCGACTTCTCTTGAGAAAGGGACAAAATTTGGCATCGTGATGTTATCAAGTACCTGTGTGAAAAGGGCTTATCCAAAAAGTACATTTACGCTGATATGATTGCTACATTAGATGGTGGGTCTCCAGCATTGTCTGCTGTGCAAACGTGGGGAGGTGAATTTAGGAGTGAGAGGAAAAATCTTAAAGGTGACCCAATTCTTGGATGTCATGAAACTGCTACCATCGAGGAAAACATTGCTCGTTTTCACTACATGTGATGGATGACAAACGATTGACTATAATTTAAATAGCCAATGTTATTACCGTATCCCGTGAGAAAATTGAGAATATTTTTCACAATGAACTTGCCAGCACTAAGATTACTGCTCGGTAGGTACCACGTCTAACATCTGATCAAAGGGCACGAAATTGTTCATATCACGGGAAAATCTGACATTATTTGAGATAAAACATCTGGTTTCCTTGAAAGCTTCCTAAACCGGGATGGGTGTTGGTTTCATCACTGTGAGCTAAAGACAAAGAATCAATCCGTGCGGTAGAAACACCCCCACCTCACTTCCTCCAAAGAAGGCTAAAAGCATTTTTGTTGGCTGTGAGGAATGCAAAAGGCATTGTGTTTATTGACTATCTTCAAAATAGCACTCCATCAATGGAGAGTACTATGCCAACTTGAAGAGGCAGTTACGAAAGGCTATCAAGACTCACCGTCTAGGAAAATATATATAATATATATATATATATATATATATATATATATATATATATATATATATATATATATATATATATATATATATATATATATATATATATATATATATATATATGTATATATATATATATACATATATAGGCGTAAGAGTGGCTCTGCGGTAAGTAGCTGGGTGTGTGTGTGTGTGTGCATGTATGTTTGTGTGCGTGTGTTTGTCCCCCATCATCGCAAAAGAGACCGATAGAATAAGTACTAGGCTTACAAAGAATAAGTCCTGGGGTCGATTTGCTCGACTAAAAAGGCGGTGCTCCAGTATGGCCACGGTCATATGACTGAAACAAGTAGAAGAGTAAAAGAGAATACATACATGCATATATATATATATATATATATATATATATATATATATATATATATATATATATATATATATATATATATATATATATATATATATATATATATATATATATAAATATATATAAATATATATATATATATAATATATATATATACATATACATATATATCATTATTCTGCGGATAGTCTCACTATTCACAGAATCCAAAGCTCTGAACTGGAATTTTATTAATCGATACTGAAATAATGCTGTGTTGGAAAGACGCTAGTGATTTTGCAGAATGTTCAAAGAAAAGACGTAAATCGTATTCCAGTATGCAATATGCTATAAACAGAAAGAAATTTAGGACGGCTTTGATGATATAGTTTTCCGCTCAGACCTGCACTTGCGTTAAGCGACATCTCCATTTTTAATTTGCTCCTCTTCATAATTTCTAGTTCTTTAAAACTAGTGCTCATATGTGTCATATATTTGCAAATCGAATTGATATTTCAGACAGTCATAACATATTTATGATGTGAATTTTATATATATATATAAATATATATATATAAATATATATATATATATATATATATATATATATATATATATATATATATATATATATATATATATATATATATATATATATATATATATATATATATATATATAATATTTTATATCGCAATGCAGAATAGTTTCTCTAGAATTGAACCACTAGTACAGTCAATATATATGTAATATACGAGACTAAGTTGAAACATGCTTTAATTCTTAGATGGAAGTAAGTTACAAAACCGAAAATGATCTCCTATATTAGGAGGTAAGAAAAGGAAAATCGCCTCTACAAATAAATAAACAAGCTGATTTTTATATGTCGCATTTATGATATTAAGCAAAATTATAATTTAGGTTATGATTAATCTAAAATGAAGTTGTATTATATAATCGAAATCACAATTAAATCTTAAAGTAAATTGCTAGCTAATTGAAGTGAAACAACGTAGAATATGAGTAGAAACTGTATCGCAGTATTTCAACACCAGAATCTTCTAACCGTTTCCTAATTCTGTTACGCAAACACATCTGTGGAGTAAGTTGCAAGTTAAAAGTAGCTTATTTTATGAGACAGAGAGGGAAAAAGTTCAAAAGTAAAGTATCTGAAATGCAAATATTGAATAATTTTATAATAGCTGATGGGAGGTCACAAAAGGAACAGCTGTTAATACTAGGTGTTTCACCAGAGAGCAGAAATAATAAATGGCATACATACATTTAAACATGTGCTAAGATTATTTTATTTTACAGTGAATATAACTTATGACTCCCAAAAATATTTTCGTACTTCCGCCGTGTTACTCACACTTGAAAGTATAATTTATTCCAGATTTATTACTCATTCATTGTTTTCTCTAGAGTTACACCGGTATCCATTTTCTTGTGACAGTTAGGCTTAATTAAGGAAATAGATCTTTCTTAGCCCATACTTACTGTCTATATTTCTCTATATTATTTCTCTATATTCCTATCGTTTGATACACTTTACTTTTTCCTTCACATTAATCATTTTCTTTTCTGAAAGAACGATGATTTGTAAAATATTTAATTTTTTTTATTATTTCACACCGTCAGAGCTTAATTTTAACTCTTTTCAAATACTAAATATATTGAATAAACTTCTGCACACGGAAATTGCATCTCACATTTTCACATATAAACGCACACGAATATTTACAACACACATTCACATATACGATCAAACACACACACACACACACACACACACATTCACATATACGATCAAACACACACATTGACATCAGCTAAATATGCATATACACTCCAATGTAATTACAAAACGAATGATACTGATTTCATTGAAAAGATGTATTTTTTACAAAAAGTCAATCCTTACCCACTTCCGATTCATGAAAATCAATGATCATTATTATCATCTATTATCATTACTTTTTGTCTATGGAGATCTTTTGTCGTTTAAACTATCAACCCCTGTTGTTGAAGATGAATAAAACGATTTACTAAATTTCTTTCATATATTTCCCTCGCCTCGGGTTTGCAATAATCTCCAAGGCACGAATCTTTCATAAATATTCCTCATGTTTCCGTTTTGAAAGGTATGAAGATGCGCCTCATTCATGAATTCAGAATTGCACTAGTTGCGTAAGTATTTATCTAAAGGCTTCGCATAAACATTGCTTCCGTTTATGAATTTCTTTTGACAAAAACAAAAATGAAAATATTAAAATAGAATTGTTTAATGATATTAATAAAAATATTTATTTCGATGTAAAAACGTATTTTATCATTATCAATAGTAGTATTTCGATAGAAACAGCTGCCTGAAATAGGAGGTTTTCCAGTTGCTGGCTTACAGTTATGGGAAGGTACCGGAACTAAAAGCTTTAAATGATTTTGTTTGACTTCTTTACGTTTTGAGTTCAAATCCCACCGGGAAAACATTCTATTAACAATTTGGAATAATTTAACGTTCTGAAGATGATTTTGAGTCTGTGACACTTCGTAAATTTATAATTGATTCGGGAAAGGAAAAAATCCCTTCCATAACAATTGCATTCATAATTGTATTTCTATCTGTTTCGTATTTCAAAATATTTTCAGCGTTATAGGAAGGTTCATCACCGAAGAAGATTCTTGGATTTACTAGAAATAGCGACCAAACCTTTCTCGAATCACGCTTTACTCTCTTTTAAGAGAGGCACATACAGTGTGAAGTTGTCTTACACATTGAGACAAACGTGTTAATAGAGATACAATTACCATTGCTAAAAGATCTGCTCGACCTGGGCTGACCTGGAGTAGTACAATATCAATATATTATAATATTATTTCAAAAAAGAAGTGCTTGTCAAACAGGTTCTGTGTTAAAGTGCGCATCAAAATACATGGTATTTTGGCTTTCAAATGTAAATCAACCTACGGTTGCCACGACTCAACTACAGCCCGCTGTATTGTACGGTAACTCCTGAACCGACTGCAGCGGATATAATTCATTAATTTCTTAATATTTCATACGTACATATTCATATTTCATAACGCACAAATTATACCATATATTCTAAAACGATTAAATACTGCTCCAAGAAATCATTATGTTATAATTTCTTGATTTCATTGTCAAGGCAGATTTCAGAGTGGTCAAATCGATTGGTGAGAACGCAGATTCAGTGAGTGTCATGGGGACTATTTCCCCATCTAGGTTTCAAAATATCATTACATATATATTTTGTTAAACTATAATCCACAATTTTAATCATGAAAGTTTATTAAAAATAAACAAATCTTTTTCTCCCACGCCTGCTTTTTTTTATTTCTCAGTCTGTCTTGCTCGCTTTCCATCCCACTCTCTCTCCTTCTCTCTCCCTTTATGTTCCTTTCCCGCTCCCTCTTTGTATAGACATGCACATGCATACACATACATACATACATACATACATACATACATACATACATACATACTTACATACTTAAATGTCGAACGACGAGAACAAGTGCTCAGCACCGCAGAGACAAACACCAGTCTTCCATGTGATCAGCTTCAAAAATTGTTAAAATATTAAGATACTTTCTTACAGAAACCAATGGTAGCCTTAACACAAACACACGCACGCACAGACCCACTCACACACGCGCGCGCACCTGCATGCTCACACATACACACAAACACACACATATGCGCATAAATAATGTGTATTTGTGTATACACTTCAAAAATTGTCTGGTGGTATGAGATGTGAATATATTTGATTACGGCATTCTCGCATCTTCGTATAATAGCAAATTCAGTGAATAATAAATTATGTTTAAAGTCTGCATTAATAAGCATGCTACGCATCATACGATACAATTGTGTATGTACAAATGAGAGCAGATAAAGGAAGCTGGCTCTTCAGGTCACCAAAACACCACGGTTACACCACGGTTACACCACTGATTCATCTCACAGTTGAATAATTGGTGTAACTATGATTTGTAAATATGCAATTGCACTGTGTGATTCGTAGCATGATATTAGTCCAGAGATATAAACATAATTTGCTATACTTATGAAGAAAGCTACAAGATTACCGTATTCCTTACGATAACAAGTGACTTAAATATATTCGTCTCTCATTCCTCGACATTTTCAGCTGTATGGAACTCTGCTATATACGCCTCTGCATTGGATTTCAGAAAATACGGGTTTCTTATGATCTCACATAATCTGGGTACTCACTGCAATATAAAATGATAATAAATTAATAATAATCACGCAAAATTCGTGCATTTTAATGCTAATTTACATACAACTACGCATTGATATATGTGTATATGCATACATATGCATGAAAACACTCGCGCACACACACACACACATATACACACAGACCATGCATGTACGAAAGTATGTATGTATGTATGCATGCATGTATGTATATTACAATGTAATGCATTCGCTTCGTGTTACATATTGAGAAATTAGCCTTTTATCTTATAATAAGCCTCTTACGATATGTATTTTCATTATTTTACCTTTTTCATGACATGTTTTAACCAGAATCAATACACAGAAACTTGGATTTTTGCTGGTTATCATTTTCAGAGTTAGACCGCTGTTTGAATTAACAAAGCACATGAAAATATTTTCTCCACAACAGCAAACTCTTGAATCCACTTGAAATCACGTTTGTTACTTCCGGTAAACGAAGATGAGCTTCCGTTAAAGTTAAACAAACGTGTCACCGATTATAGTAGCCACTTAGAAACACACACTCAAAAATATAATACACATAATAGACAAAAGCAAAATTTAGCAAAAGAAAAAAATATATGAACAATAAACAAAATCAAGCAAAGGGAATGCCAACAAAACAACAACGAGAAGAGGTATCATTTACTGACGCCAACCGTCTTGTAATCGTTTATTCAACTAAGCGAGACTGATTACAGATTGAAGCTGAGTCAAATATCCACGAAATCTACACTGTTTGTCCCAGAGCAATTGGCAATAAACAAAGACCAAGCACAATTGAAAAGACTTGTACAGCGAATGTTCTCCTATATTTCTTCATTCTACTTTTCTTTTCATTCTTCTTGATCTTCTTCCTCTTTGTTGTTGTTGTTTTTGTTGTTGCTCTTGTTCTTCTTCCTATCATCATCATCATCATCATCATCATCATTATTATTATTATTATTATTTTTATTATAAACGATGATGATCATGATGACGACGAAGACGGGGACCACGACATTAATGATGACGATGATGATGACAATACGATGAACGATGGCGTTGATGATGATCATGTTGATTTCTTTTATCGGCCACAAGGCCCCAGGACGTTGAGGATAGCATATATGTAATGACGAGACTAGGTTTTGGACAGATTCGTATGACATTACCCGTCGGAGTTTTAAAAATCTCACCTAAGAAATTGTCTTTCATCTAACTGCCATTAAGTAATAGTTCAGTAGATTTGGCCCTACATTTCCTCAAAATGTATGCCATGACAAAAGACCTAGTGGCATTTCGCCACCCTTTACGTTCTTGGATCAAACGCCGCCACCGAAGTCGACTTCGGGGTCGATAAAAAACAGTACCAGTCAACAATCGGATTCAATATAATCGATTACCCACCTCCACCTATAACAGAAAAGGCATCAAACAAAAACAACAAATACTACTACTACTACTACTACTACTACTACTACTACTACTACTACTACTACTGCTGCTGCTGCTGCTGCTGCTGCTGCTGCTACTTCTACTACTACTGCTTCTGCTACTACTACTACTACTACTACTACTACTACTACTACTACTACTACTACTACTAGCCAAACCAATTAATGAAGTACGGTATTAACGAAACCAAGGACGTTCATTGTGATCCCCATCATTATGACTTTCATCAACAGTTATCATTTTCCCTCTTAGTCACCGTATATGGTTTATACAATCTTATGGTCTATTTTTCTCTTCATCTGAATTCCTACTAATGACACCTTTACTGGTAATTTCAAACATACGAATCCAAGGAAACTTGTGCAACCTGCATAGACAGGAACAATAATGGAGCATGAATTTGTAACACGTAAATAAAACAGTAGATAAGGTTGCCTTGGTGAATGGGAAAAAGAGAAAATTACAAATTTAAGTGTCTGTTAGAAGGGATACTTATTTGGCACCGCCCATTTCACGTGCTTGATTCGACGCCGATGTTTTAACATCAGATGTTTCAATTCTTTTTCCTTTTAATGTTTCTCTCGTTCTCTCCCAACTCTCTCACGCACTAACTTACTCTCTCTCTCTCTCTCTTTCTTTTTTCTATATATTTGAGCATATTTCGCCTTATGTGAATGAGGAGACGGAATATTTATGGGTCAATCGTGTCCATGTAATAAATTGTATTGCATCTCTTTCGCCCTATTTCTATGTCTCACTCTATCTCCATATGTATATTCGTGCGCGAATGTGTTGGACTTCAGTGTCCAAAATACTGTCGCCCAAAACAGGTTCAATGTCCGTGCCATACAACGTATCATTCTGTCGGTCAGAATACTTTTTATTGCGGATAACCTGAGCTTTTCTATTTTCCAGTGGCCACCGAATATATCAACAAAAGCCTTCTTTGCAGTCACCATTACTAATATAACTAATTTTAACAAGAGCAAAACATATGTAATAATATATCGATAAATAAGGATACGTGGAAAGAAACTAGAGGATCATATTAATCATCATCATCATCATCATCATCATCATCATAGTCAACAATGTTATTATTATTGTTATTATTATTATTATTATTGTTGTTATTATTATTATTATTATTATTATTATTATTATTATTATTATTATTATTATTATTATAACAGTAATTCTTATTATTTTTGCGTCAAGACGACAACAGTGCACCTAAAAGAAAAATCAAATACTACAGCAAATAAACGGGCACATGAAAACAGCCCTAAAGGCTTAGCAGTTTTCGTGTGTTGCTTAAAGAAAACAAATCAGCCAATATCGAAAATATAACACAAGGAAGAAAAGATAGAAGGAAATACACCAAATAAAACAAATTATAAAAGATAAGAGGCAATCCTTACGAAAAAATATATAAACTACAATTACAAAGAAAAAAAAACATGACAAAGGCAATACATGATACACAGGAAATTAAACGTGAAGATTTAGAAAAGAACACTTGTGTAATTCAAGAAATTAGTGGGAGGAAATATTTAGAAATGGCACACTTCTCGAATTTTTTGTTTTAATGTTCTTTATATTTTTATGTGAGGCAACACCAGTGGTTGTGTGAAATGTGTGAAATGAAGACGTTGGTCGACAAAGCGTATTGTTCGGCAGGTAGGTACTATTAAGCACATACATGTACACACGTACACATGCACGCGCGCATATACACACAGACAGATAAACACTCGTAAATATAACCAAATACTAACACACGTATTATATTTCCATATGTATATTTATATGTGTATGATATGTATATGTATGTATAAACATACACACACATATAAATAATATAAGTGGCCTGTCAGCAATTCAAACCTGGAGGCAAATTTATAAACAAGAGTACAAAATAGTACCAGCGTTGCTAGAAACAGGAGTCAAATTCCACTCGAAAAGCCACAAAAAGCACTAACTCAATAAGAAGACGAAACAGAGGAAGCTTTAAGGCTCTTTACACAAAGGAAGTAACCGATAAGGCAAAGCCGTGGCTGTTTGGTAATAAGATTACTTTTCAACCACATGCCTTCGAGTTCAATTCTACTGAGTGGTACCTTCTACTCTAGCCATGAGTCAACGAAATCTTTCTGAGTTGAGTTGGTAGACGGAAACTGAAAGAAGGTCATCGTATATATCTGTGTGTGTCTTTGTGTGTGTGTGTGTGTATGTGTGTGTGTGTGTGTCTTTGTGTGTGTATGTGTGTGTGTGTGTGTGTCTTTGTGTGTGTGTGTGCGTGTGTGTATTTGTGTATGTATGTGTCTTTGTGCCTGTAATAGTCCTCTACCATCGCTCGACAACTGGTGTTAGTGGGTTTACTTTCCCGTTACTTGGTGATTCGGCAAAAAGATATCGATAGAATAAGTGCTAGGCGTCAGAAAATAAGTTCTGGTGTCGATTTATGCAACTAAAGCTCTTCAAGGTGGTGCTCCTGTATGGCCGCACTCAAAAGTGACTGATATAAGTAAAAGGTATATATATAAATGGTAGTTTCTCGTGTCCGAAAAAGACGGTTCTGCAACCTCTTTCTGATCAACAAATAATTTGTTTATAGTGATCAAATATGTATGCTGTACATCACTTCGTATATCAAGTGTTGAAGTGACCGCAAAGTTGCGTAACATGAGGTGTTTTGCTCAAGAACACAATTCACTACTCGGTGCAGGAAGTGAAATCATGACATGGTGGTTTAAACACCCAAACCACTAGGCCATACAGCCTCTCTCTCTTTCTCTCTCTTTCTTTCTCTTTATGTATGTATCTATCTATCTATCTATCTATTTATCTATCATACACACACACTGTTAAATACATACATATATATCATGTGACCGACTAAGCTATCAAATATTACTTATTGGTGGTCAAAATGTGATTTTGCATTGTCTTAGCCTTATACATACACACATGCGTACATGTGTGTGTGTGTATGTGTGTGTGTGTGTACGTGTGTGTCTTTAGATGAGGTAAACCACTTATTTTCAGATGGATTCTTTAGCATGTTTGCTGAATGTTATACCTGAAAATGTATCTGATATTTTAGTTCTATACGATTGTTTGAAGAGAATCTTACTTTCATTTAAATATTAATAATTATTGGCAATATTATGTTGTATACGCTATTAAAGTATGACTTAAATCATATTACATTGATTCTGTGAGCTATGTCAGTCTCAGCGTTGAACAAAAAAGAGACAAATTATAGTAAACCAAAAGAGTTGCTTATTTTCTAGGCATGCAGGTATATTTAAAATGATTTTTAATGAAAGAGAGAGGGCCCTGTCCATAACCTGTTTTAGCGCCTCCGGGTCATTGAGCTGGGTAGAAGGTGTTCTCAGATCGGATGCCTGGCCGAATGACTTCCACAGGGTGAACTCCGATAAGGGTGGAGAGTGTTAAAGAGGTTGTGTGCTTAACTCTACCAATCAAAAGTTAAGTCGGTTACAATTTTGATCTACAGAATCTGTTATATATTATTTGTGCAAAAATCTATCCTTGGGCTATTGAAAATAGCTCAAATTAAATTTCTGGATGTTTTGCTTTGTTAAATGAGGAAGTCCTCAGTTTATATTTGCAGAAATGCTTTCACCTTATCACTTCGGATTTCAAATCAGTGGTCAAATTAATATCTGTTTCCATCAGTGTATATAATGAATACTTTAGTTAAATATAATATTATTGGTAAGATAAATTTTCTCACACATCGTTAACACTTTCCGTTTACGTTGTTTCAATGGGAACGTAAATGTATGCCTATAGTTGTTCCACATAACTGTGATGAATATCTATGTTTGTAAAAGTTACCAAAAGATATGATAAATCTAACATAATTTTCTATAATGAAATAATAAATAATCATTATATTCCTCAAGTGGTGTCCCCTAAAGACGGTGAATATAAAGATGATCATATCGTCATAATATTTGGCGGGATTAGAATTTTTAATTTAATATCAAGGGATAAGGAAATGGATGCATAAAATACACATATTTAATTTTTCTTGTTGCATACTTATTATGATCTTCTTCGACTTTCTTATTAGTATTAATATTGTATGGTAGTATTTAATTCTTCTTTAAAATCATCACCATGATATAGCCTGAGATATGTTAGTTAAATATTTTGAGGCGAGACATTATTTATTGATGAAAACAGGCCAAAAAGTGTTAGCTGTTGCCACAGCTGTTATTGATGAGGAATTTTCGCCCAGGTCTTACTCGAACAAATAACATGATGATCTGATCACCACGTCTCTTCGCATATTAGGAATAAAACAAATATTGCATTTTAAGCTAGACGAGTGCGATTTAGTATCTATTTTCAGCAGCTTCAACCAATATGTGTAACTTGTCTCCTTTGCGTTAATTTGTCCATTTTGTAGATTTCCATGCTTGAGGATATTTCTTGTTATTTTTGATTCAAGGATTTTTTTTTTTAATGAAATTCACGTTAAAGTGCAATATTCTGTACTTCCTTACGAAGGGAAATACATGTAAATGCTATACTTCAGATACATCGTATACTGTTGAAGTTTAGCTCACTGTATGTTCCACTCGTGACCTTCACATTTTCGTAAAGGATTATAGCTACTATGACAAGCGCTTCTTTCGGCTGAGAAGAGGCTATCTCATTGAATCGATATTATATGTATCAGATCACTATTACATTTAGACAAAACTCGATTGATTAAGTTAAAAGAAATATCAATACTTCGGCTGTTACGCAATCGCGCTTTTTGTGGTTGATAATCCAAGTTAAGACCAGTTTCTTTAACTTATTTGTAATTGTTCTTATGAAACCCATAAAAGTAAGATCTCACTAACTTATTAATAATTGCGTCTGGAAGGAAGAGATCTCTCTTCAATTAGATGTTTTGGGTTCGGGAAGAATTAGACCACAAGAATTAGTGCAGAGACTAGGAGGTTGAATTTGTAACGTGGACGAAAAAAAGAGAAATGACAGGGTTTTGAATACCTAAGTGGAAGTAGTGCGAGACAAGCTATCTCTGTGAAGCAGTAGCCAGTATAGTAGCTCTAGAAAAAGCCGTTTAAAGAGACAGGACATATGAGAGCAATCTGTTTCATTGTGTTTTGAAACGGCCCACCGACAATCATTCAGATAAAATATTTTGGAAGTAGGGAGGTAGTTGCAAAGTCTCTGAGGTCAGAGAAGTATTCTATTATAAAACTTATTTGACTTCTTATGATAATTTATTGCAATATGGATAGTTTAAAAGTGTAGAATAGTTTGATAAGAATTGGAATTATTGTTCTAATAATCTCGTAAATATTGATTTCTTCCATAAGTACAATGACTAAAATATACCAGTAAGGAAATTTCGATTGTATTTAACTCAATTATCAACATGTATTATATTTTATAGACCCCCTTAAGAATAACAGGCCAGTCAGAATCCGATTAGAATTGAACTCAGAGCGTAAAAGGCGTAACTAAATAATATAAGACATTTTAACAGACATGTGACTAAATCTTCCAAAAGCAATATGACATTACTTTAAAGATATGCTTCTTGTTCTTATAATATTCACTGTGTTGATTTCAAGTAATATTACCATCAACTTTTCCCTTCATATACTATTTTATATGATAGAACAAGGAAACTTAAAGTACTGAAGGTTATTCAATAACAACATCATTCATTTCAACAGAAATGACTTTTCGAAGTTGTATTTATTTTAGAATATAATGCATACATGCAATCAGATATGTTTGTGCATATATATATATATATAAATGGAGTGGGGTGAGTGTGCAAATATTCATATACCTGTGTGTGCACGGATATACATGCAGAAATACATGCACACACACACACACACACATATATATATATTATGCGTATGTATACATACATTCACATATATATCATATAATGTGTGTTTGTATGTATGCATGCATGTATGTATGGATGTATGTATGTATGTATGGATGGATGGATGTATGAGTGTGTGTTTGTGTGTGTATTATGATTCATAATATACAGAATTGTATCACGGATGAATTTACTTTATTCCGTGAAATATCGTATTGTATATTTCTGCCATTGTTAATTCTTACTGCTTTATCAACTACATTCATCATACAAAGTAGATTTTAAGCGTCGTAAATGCAATATTTCCTATCGTATTTATTCCAATTGTTAAAGTGTTTTAAAGAATTGAGTTTGAAAACAAGATGATAGCACGAATAATGAATTCTGAAGCATCTCATAGGACGAAACGCATTATGTTCAAGCTATTATAATCCATGTTATTATCAAAATGATAATGCGGGTAAACCATTTCCTTTATATGCTATATGTACATGCATTATTTTTCTTAAAATGAAATGAATTATTAGAATTGATAATATCATTATATGACAAATAATATCAAATAGGTATATTTTGGTTCAAATGTAAATTTGCCTTATACAAAAATAATTTAATAAATATATTTAAATATTGATGTTATTTTGTGTCGTTTAAGTTAACAAAATTTGCTTTTACACAATTTAAGTTATCCACCACAATACGAATTAACTTCAAAGGAAATCTGATGAATCCGCTATAGACTGAATATTGATAATCTTTCAAGGAGGATCAGAGAATATGTAAGGCTTCTATACAATACGTTAAAATTCTATTAAAAGTATGTTTCGTAAGGAATTTATTAATACAATAAAAGAATAATTCTTTATGAGTTCACAAAAACATAATTTAGAAACCTGCTACCTGACCTACCAGATAACACACATACATGTATCCACATATGTATAAGCATACGTATCTCCCTGTCCATTAATCTCTCTCTCTCTCTCTCTCTGTTTTCATATATATATATATATTTCAAATACGAATTTGTCGAAATACACATTGAAATCCACCGCATCTACACCTACGTTATCTCTGAGTTTGTGTGGCAGTATGCTGAACAGTTGTGACCCCTTTATGTAATCTTAACTATATCAATATTGCCCTACAAACACTCTTACCGTGTATGTTACGTATATCGTAAAAATTGAGAAACAAAATAAATATATGACTTACAATACATAAGTACGACGGTTTGCTTTTAACCATATGGTTCACTATCCTCGATGTGGAATAGTTAAATATTTCATGTCAGATAGTTAATGTGTCACAAATAGAGGATGTTGCTGTATTTCCAGCTAACCTTTGTGAGACAACTTACTTAGACAATTTATGGTGCATGTTCAGTCGAACTGGAGATTTTATCTCGTATTCTATATCTTATCCCTTCATGTATTTCTTTTCTATGCAGTTTAATAAAAGTAATCAACCAATTTAATAAACGATCCCTAAACCCTACAAATCTCTATATGAGGGTTGGCCAAAAGTCACCTGAAAGTAAGGCAAAATCATTTAAATCCAAGATTTATCTATGTTTAACATCTGAATGAATTTAATAGGAGCATTTAAATATGAAACATCATGAAAATTCTTCAAACTGAAGTCCTTCTTGAGCGTCACATTTTTCTATTCGAATCAATACAGAATTACAGATAGTAATTTATGGAATTTTGATTTACTGTCGAACGACTTATGGCCAAACCTGTGTATCATATGCATGAACTAAAAAAAAAAGGACTTTAATGATGACGATAAAGAAACGGCTACTGTAGTATGAACACCGATATGTATTCTGTCAACACATGATCAAGTGAATCTGCCATTCACTGTCTGATGAGGAAACAGGTTTTCTTTGATAAGTATCTGAAGAAAAAGAAAAGAAGATTTCCTGTTTACTTTCATAAATTTTACTTTCAATGCATGCCATTACACCTATAATTGTCAACAGAACACCAGTCGAACGCCTGGGGTACAAACAAATCGAGTGATGCTTCTAGGTTTTAAACTGAAAGCTAATATTATAAGATTAAACTTCTTTTGATGATTAAAATTCATTAAACTTTGCCAATGTGAATTTCCTAGAAGCATTTATTGCTTCTATAATAAAATATATACTTTCATTTCTTTCAGTTATGACCAGTAAATTGTCATTGATTTTATCTTCATCTATGTAAAACTTTCTTTCAATATGCAATACAAACTAATAACACTATATTCACATTAACTATTGAACAGATCACTTCGGTTAGATTCCTTTTTACAATATGAATCACTCAAATGATATGCAAGAGATGCTCAATAGATATCCATGAATAGAAAACCTAGAGCAACAAAGTCAAGAAGACTAAAGGATATATGTGTAGGAATTACATAAAAGATGTGAAGTAAATTTGTTTTATAATAGAAAATAATTCTTTAAGAAATGCTGGCAATGCAAGTTACAAATATATGAAATAACTTATTGTGTGCTTTCCGTTAATACCGCAAGCTTGACATCACAGATTTTTTAAACCTTGTAAACCTAACTTTCGTTAAAAGAATATTGAAAGTTATTATATTACACTATATACTTAGATAGACATTTGGAGGAGTCTCATTATGTTCAAACAACGGTATGACATCTCTGTCTATCAAACTGCTAAAATAAGAACCATATTCCTCAATTCGCACTGTCATCTTTAAATGAAACTTACGCAGTAATGGACAACCTGAATGCTTTAGGCATGTAACAAACTATTGAAAATATTTCTGCAGTGACGAAAGGACTAACGCTTATTCGAGTATACAATATGATGTAAATGAAAAAGATATATACTTAGAAAACTAGCTGACATTTTCATAATTTGTACGCGGGCAATATGAGAGGAGCCGCACAGATTACTTCACTTGGTTTGGTCTAACAGATACAGGTATTCAGGATATCAACTGTGCTTATATTGTCTCCTTCAAAGTGAAAAGAGACTTAACAACAATAATTGCTCCCACTAGATATGAAATCGCACCACATCAAAAGGCACCATCATACAGCTATGGAATACCTATTCTTTAAAAATATTAGCAATATATACGTTTTTAATTCAGAACCTCATTTTTATAAATAAGCTAATAGAGCAGAACATTGAAGTTCTTTCAATATATAAAGCAAATAACTGAAGGTAAATGGGATTTTATTAATTTCAGCTTATTTAGAAAATTGTCATTACATAAACGTAGATAATCTACGATTCGCTTTCATTATTTTATGCTTTGCAACATTTATCCAACTTCGGCCAAGCTGTAGCGGCACCTTGAAAAATTTTAACCGATCAAATCGAACTTTTTAAATGTTGAGAGATAGAAACACGCGTTTATATACACGATGGACACCTTCACAGTTCCTCAATGCATTAGTCGATCCTGATATTTCGTAGATATGGAGGAAGAAAATGATCTTGAAGTACCGTGCAGTAAAAATGAGCCCAAAATCACGAGGTTACTAAGTCAACTTGTTAACCACACAACCACACTTATATTAGTAAATGTTGTTGTTGGCACTCCGTCGCTTACGATGTCGAGGGTTCCAGTTGATCCGATCAACGGGACAGCCTGCTCGTGAAATCAACGTGCACGTGGCTGAGCACTCCACAGACACGTGTACCCTTAACGTAGTTCTCGGGATATTCAACGTGACACAGTGTGACAAGGCTGACCCTTTGAATTACAGGCACAACAGAAACAGGAAGCAAGAGTGAGAGAAAGTTGTGGTGGAAGAGTACAGCAGAGTTCGCCACCATCCTCTGCCGGAGCCTCGTGGGCTTTAGGTGTTTTCGCTCAATAAACACTCACAACGCCCGGTCTTGGAATCGAAGTCGCGATCCTATGACCGCGAGTCCGCTGCCCTAACCACTGGACCATTGTGCCTCCTTTAGTAAATATTTCTAACTTAAACGTACTCGGCGACATAAAGAGGCTACGTGATTGTGATAAATTCATATTTTTTAAGCGAAACGCTATATGGAATAGGAAGTTTTATTCATTTATTTTATTTATGTATATACTTATAAATTCCATTCGCTATTTGTTAGTTGTGGGTGGACCTTACCTTCTATTCTACACCAAATTCAACATTGTGACTAATGACTTACACTCATTGTTATATATGAGAATTACACAGAATGACCTTTATAAATGACATATATCTGTAGGAAAGCATGCAGATTGATGACAGATTGAAAACGAAGTGCGCATGCTTCGCTACACTACCGATGGAAATTGGCGTGAAGTGTCAACTTTAACCATCTTACTTGACATATCTTAAAGTATTACGTACATATAACTGATTCCTGTCACTTTTAAGCTCTTTAACATTTGCCAAAACTATATATTTTGTTCATATATAAATCCGTATTCACATACACACACATTTATATATGGGGAAAGAGAGAGAGAGACAGACAGACAGACAGAGAAAGAGAGAAATAGCTTGATATGTATGTATCTATCTATATGCATATTGGTCTGTATGTAACTTGATATGTAGGAAAATAGTTTTTCACTTTTGCTTTTAATTTGTGGTAGCCCACCCAACCCTAATTCATTGATATTTTTTTGTTTTTGCTTCGTTTAATATCTATACACCACACATTTTACACTATGAACCACATGTTTGCAACCACATGTAAATATTTATATGTATTTTCTTTTCTCAGATATCGCTAGAGGTCAATGAGGAAATAGTCTGCTATTAATACGGAAGTACCATCAACCGCAGTTTTTCGATTGGTATAATATTTACTCCTCTTTAGCATGAAATAAATTGTTTTTGACACGACATTTAAACCACTTGCAGAGTTTAGCTATTTGGAATCACACAAACTTATATTGTAAAAATTATAATCTCTCCGAAGTTTAGAACTGGGTTTCGTAACAAGAAATACTAAAGTTAAGATTACATAGTGGCTTGAAACATAGCAAAGCATAAAACCAAATCATGCTGATATTGAAATAGTTAATGAATTTTAGGTATCAACGAACAAAATATTTAGTGTCATCTAAAAGATTTTTCAAACATATTTCCAACATAACACCAATACTACGTGAAGGAAATATATGTGTGTGTATTTGCGCGTGTTTATGTGAGTATTTGCGTGTTAAAGTCTATTGTCGATAAGCCATATAAGTTTCTTCTTAGATCGACACTTTCTCTTAGCGTATGGAGAGGCGGTGTATTCCAGAGAAACATTGATCCTTAACATATTTTTTGGCTAAAATCATGGAAACACCCCGTGACAAAACTCAAGTTGAATTACAGGTATAATCCGTGGAATGGGCTGTTACACTCAGTGTTCTGACTGTAGAAAGATAATGAAACCTGCGAGCCTAATTAGAAGGCAAACTTTAATGATATTACGTTAGAACCACTCTTAGACGTGAATGATGCATCTGAGAAACTCTAGTAATGTGTCCAGAATGAATGTTAGCATGAGACCCAGAAAATTTGCTTTCGGGGACATTTGAAGTTCATAGTCAAACGTGAAATATTTCTTAGGCCGAACAAAGATTTTAGTGACACAAACGTTTCACGAGCGGTTGAATGAAAAGTAAAGACGAATGTTTATGGCTACGAATAGTTGCTAAAACATCAAGAAATTTGAGATTTATAGTATTACTCTCCCCCAAAATCCATCAAAGCACTCACAACATTGAGATTAATCAAGTAGTTTTTAATCATATGTAGTTTTTAACAGTCAAGTAGTTTTTAGCAGGAGATTCTCTCTAAATACATGATCTTGTATTGTGTTGTTGCAAAGTCTATACCTTGTGCTCTGCTAACTTTATAAGTTCCCGGTTTCACCCAAATAAAGCCGAAGCTAAAGAATCGTCACTTTGTTACGATAGGAGAAATTGATACTTAGTCGTAGGAAGTACTGAACGGACTTAAAGTAGAGGCTTTCGGTTCTGCTTCCGAGACGGGGAAGACGCCCTAGGACCTTTGTATACAATATCAAGTGAGCTGTTTCAAAGAATATGATGCCTGAAAATATGTAACCTGTGAAAAAAATATTTTTCTGGTGTACCATTTAGTACCTGCTCCAGGGACGTTCTTAGATCTGTTATGATATCTATCTATATATTATATCTATAGGAGATGTCTGTTCGAGTCTCAGTCAGATTCCAACTTTATACCAAAAATATATTTAACCCTATATATATATATATATATATATATATATATATATATATATATATATATATATATATATATATATATATATAATTCAAATTTATAGAAAAAACAAAAGACGAAGCCAGGAGGAGAAACAACAGGTAAGTGTATTAGTTTGACGCTCGGGAAAAATGAAAAAAGTATTTTACGTTTGTGCCTACGGTCTTAAGCACAAAGGAATGAGAGGAAATAAAAAGAGAGAGAATGAAAAATAGAGAATGTAAAGAAAACGTGTAGAGTTCAGCGGTCCAATATATATAGTATAAAGATTAAAGCACCCCAGAGATTACAAAAACGAAAAAAAAGACATGACGTGATAGGTTTTGATCTTTGGGATCGGTTCGAAAAAGCTCAGTCTGTATTCACTTCAAAGCTACTGCAAACGCGGGATATATTCTACTGGCATTGCCCAAATGAAGTTAATATCAAGTTCAGAATTCACCCTAGATTTGGATCACGTGCCATCCTTCCTCTATAAAGATCATGATCGAGCAATCCCACAACACTAAGATCAGAATTTTTTCACCTGAAGTGACCCTGTTCGTTTTAAACATAATGTCAACACATTAGAGAAGAAAAACATCTCTTAACAATTGAACAGTCCCGGGATGAGAATCTGCGACAAATTCCATATTTACCCGGATATATCGCTGCAAACAGTAACCCCGCCCAAAAAATAATTGTGAAGCATCATTAACTTTTTTTTTTTTTACAGGTGATGATATTAAGTTAGTCGTGGCAATTCGGGCCGGAATTTATCTAAACACACACATGGAGACACACACCAACAGACATAAATACACACTTGTGTATGAATGTATGTATGTATGTATGTATGTATGTATGTATGTATGTATGTACGTATGCATGCATGCATGTATGCATGTACGTAACTAAGTATGTATGTATGTATGTATGTATGTATGAATACGTATGTTGCTCTCAATTGGCATCAAATATTGGCGAGCAAGCGCGATCTTGAAAGAGATTCAAGCGGAGGTGGAGAGACCCGGGCATTGGATAAGGCACAAAAGAAATGCTGAAACCTAGCAGCAGAGGTGATGATCCCAAAATGAAGCCGAAAACTAGTGGGTCGAAACGGTAAGTGGAACAGCTTATTAGCGAGTGAAGGAGGTACACAAGGAGACCTCAAACGGTGCTCCTTCCCTTATGATAACCCCAGAAAACGTTTGGCATGTCAGGCTTTCAACAAACTGCGCTGGCGCATGCAAGCTGTTTCTACGTTTTTATGCCTGCCCAACCCTTTCTCTCTCCTTCTCCCTATACCTACATACCTATATGTATATATATATATATATATATATATATACAGTGTACATTTAAACACATGAGAATGGCCATTATAGGACATATTATGGCCATCTCTCGTGTTTAAATATACACTGTATTTATATGAATAATATATACTCTATTGACTAAATTTTTCTTCTCGTTAGACCACTAGTAACAAAAAATTTCTAATTTTTATTTTATTTTTTTTTGCTACCCTGAAATGTATTTATATATATATATATACATACATACATATATATAAATAAATATATATATATATATATATATATATATATATATATATATATATATATATATATATATATATATACATATATGTATGCATGTATATAAATATGGAGGGAAACAAACACAAAGAGGGATACATATATATATATAGGTTATGTGACTTATATCATTAAGTGCATTTATGATAGTCTTCGTGGAACTATAATTGTTTGTATCTACTAACAACTAGTGTAGCGATACTTTTGAATGTTTGAGAGAAAATATTACTGCTAAAGGGAGAGGCTTTCTATATATATATGTATATATATATATATATATATATATATATATATATATATATATATATATATATATATAGACGTATATATATATATACGTATATATATACGTATATACGTATATACATATATACGTATATACGTATACATATACGTATATATATATATATATATATATATATATATATATATATATATATATATATACACACACACATATACGTATATGTATATATATATTATGTATGTATACACGTATATCAAAGTGTATTTTTGTATGTGAGCTTCCCTTTTTATATGTTTGCGCGTTTATGCGGGAAGTATGTGTAGTCGTGAACACACTTAGGCACTCGTCATATAAAAATAAAACAAATGCAAGCACAAAACAAGACAACAACAAGAAAAAGACACGCATCGGCATAAAAAAAAAACAACGATTAAAACAAAAAGAATAACGAAACGCAACAAATATAATACAAGAACAATACAAATAACATGATCAACAACAACATCAATAATAACAATGAAAAGAACAAAAAACGAAAAATAAAAATAAAGCCAAAACAGTTGTTAGCCATTTTGGCAGATTTTCGTTTATTTTAGAGAGTAGATGTAATAAAACTCAGCTCGTCTGGAAATCCGTTTGTTGAAGTCGAGACTGTCGCTAGATGGCGTCAGTCTTGCTAAAGTCCGCTTCTCATATCTCATTTCATTTTAGCTCCTGAATACCTCCAAGACGTGCACATACTGAATGGTTTGCTTATATATATGTATGTATATATATATATATATATATATATATATATATATATATATATATATATATATATATATATATATATATATATATATATATATATATATATATATATATATATATATATATATATATACATATATATATATGCGTGTGTGTGTGTTATTAATAAGTATGTATATATGTATGTATAGTATATACGTATATATATATATATATATATATATATATATATATATATATATATACATATAATCATACGTACATATACACATATAGGTAATACGCATATACATGTGCATGAATTTGTATACATACTTATATACATACATACATACATACATACATACATAGAGAGAGAGAGAGCGTGTGTGTGAGAGAAAGAAAGAAAGAGAGAGAGAGAGAGAGAGAGAGAGAGAGAGAGAGAGAGAGAGAGAGAGAGAGAGAGAGAGAGAGATGCGGAGAGAAAAGTGTCTGATGGAGGGAGAGGATCGTCAGAAGTATTTAAAAAGATATAGATGGGGAACTGAAACTGAGTTCGGTGTTATGAATATATATTCATGTATATTATCTATATCTACAAATTCTAGTTTTGTTTATGGGTGCATATATTTCTTTATACTATGGCTGAATACATATTAATTGCAGTGCATATGTATGAGTGAGTATACGTGTATGTATATCGAGAAAGAGAATGTGAGTGACAGAAATATAATGAATAAAATGCGCTATCTGCTTCTGTCTGCAATTCTGTATTCCTATATATATATATATATATATATATATATATATATATATATATATGCTTAACGTATACATCGGTATATGAATGAATTAATATCTGTGTGTGTGTATGAATGTATGTATATATATTTTGGTAATACCTTTTGTAGCTGATCTTTTATTGGATCGGACGTATGCTAATATAGACGTACTGTTACTAAAGTCAACATATACGCTCTCTATGACAACCACACAATGACAGAAGCGTCTAAAACATAAACGCCTAGGAAAATAAAAAGATAACTTATATTAATAAATGAATAACATTAACTTATAGTTTACCAATTCTTGGAGACTACTCAGGACATATTTCTGACTTATTCTGAGTTCATTATCAGTCGATATCGTCCATGTCTCAGATTCTTTGCAGAAACCGTCGCTAAAATAATGGATATTAATTACGAGCCAACGAGGAACCTTTATATAATAGTTTCATCTCATATGAATAGCAACACATTTTCCTTAGAATTACACTCTCTCCTTTTAATTACATAATGACTCATAGGATAACGTAGTCCTAGATAAACAATACCTAGAATATCAACGTAAAATCATAGCTAGAAAGCCTTTTTTCAGAAGCCTACATTATCAGGGATGACTCAGGGTTAAATAACAACAACATTTATTAATTTCGTTTTTCCGGCATGTACAGGAGACAACGCCGGATATATTCCAACCTTAATCTGACTTAAGAAAACAAAATAGAAGAAATCTAATTGAGAAAACCACCTTGTTAGTGATGCTTGAATAATTGATTAATGCGTTGAAGGGAAAAATAACAAAGAACAATAAAAACTAAAGTAACCACACAATAGCTGCAAAATCAATAAAACCTTTTGGGCATTTGTATTCTTGTAAGGAATTACAGTTACAAGAGTAAAAAATAAAAATGAAAAGAAAAAAAACAAAGTCAAATTGAACTATATTTTCTGAAATTACAATTCAGTACTAACTGGTGCTAAAATTATTTGGAAATAAGTAGATCTTCTTCAAATCTTGTTGCAACAAAGATATGTTTCTCAAGGCCGCTTTCGTGCATCTCTACTCACATTACTTATGGTAGGTCCTTAATATAATAGTGAATTTTAAAGCATCATGAGTTTACCGATCCATTCAAAATCTTTTTTATGTCTTGTTAGCTTCTTCTATCCCGTTTAATGATTTAGAAAGAAATATTTTTATGGATAAAAAATAACTCAGAAAAATTATGTAAGTTATATAAGAGAATTATTTTTGCGTAGCCCATTTAGGTTCTCATTCTGCAGACAAAAAATATTAGTGCTACAGCGAAATCAATCACGTATATTTTAAAATACTTAGTACCTAAGAAAGTTGCATAACCCAGCGTATCTCAATTTTTACAGAGGCTGTGTGAAATTTGAATTAGTATTGGGTGTAATTTCTCTCAATTCAATCAAGTCCATAAGCATTGATTAGGTCAGGTTCTTCGACTAGTGTTGTAATAATACAGAACATGTACGTAAAATGTCACAAATTTTTGAAAGTACGAGTAACGAACTTCAGCAAACTTGGTTTTAGACTTATATTTATTTTATAAATCTAAAAAGAAAACGGAAGGTAATAACTTTCCATGTCTAAGTGTACAGGAGCATTAAATATGATTATACACGCTAATGTTTCTACTCTACTTAGTGCAACCCTAATTAGATAATTCCAGATTGACGAAGCTTTGAAACGTCAGCAAATGTACCACTTGTTGTTCTAATATAAGACAACCTTTTCTTGGTGACTACGCACGGTGGCTCTGTATCTGTAACTGAGGTGACGCAATGACGCAGGAACACATGCGTCCTACGATTGATCCTATGACGTCATTCATAGCCCAAAGTCGTGTCTGCACGCATCGTCTATAATAGTGGTTCTAAACTGGGGGCCATATGACATTTTGGGTTCAATATAAGACTTTGCTAAATTTTATGTGCAATAAATTGGTTATACTTCTACAACATACAAAATATTATATATTTTTTTATACAATTCAATTATAAAGGTAACTATGATTTTTTTTTTAAAGGATAAATGGTTATGATGGTCCATCTAAGTAAAGCAAGAATCAAAGTGGTTCGTAGGGAAAAAATGGTTGAGAAACACTGGACTATAAGGAGAATTTTTCTGTCGTGACTGGTTTTGCTGCTTATGTATTTCCAAGCCTGACTGTACAGGAAAATTTTTAATAAGGTTACATACGCCTATTGAAGGGTATAAATCACTTGTGACCTGACCATCAACTAAGGCAGAACACAAAGAGGAAGTGTTATAATCATGTAAGGAACAACCACCACCGCAAGCTAGCCACAACCGCACGTCTGCGAAGAATGACAAATGAATAAAAGCAAACCATTTTTAATTATCAAAGCCTGGAGCCATTTTTTTCAAATATTCTCATGGGTATTTCTGTCTTTGAGCAATACAGGAAAGAGGGAAATGCAAAGTACAAATATCTTGAAATTGTAATGAGACATATCTAAGTGAAAAGTATACCAATAATAACTTAAGCACTAGGTATTTTCCTATTTTCTTTCATATTCTTTTACTTGTTTCAGTCACTAAACTGTGGCAATGCTGGGACACCGCCATGAACAATGAAGAGATATAAAGAAAAAAACATATTAACCATTCCGAAACTTAGAATGTTATACGTAGATAAAAAAAAAAAAAAACTGCACTGCTAGACACCGCTCATATTCTACGAAATGCGTTTTCATTTCAGTAGCACAACTCATGTAGGACACATTCACAACACATAATCTATGCACAAAAAGCTAAAATCGAAAAAGATTACACAGCAGATATGCTACAGATTCAAACCAAATAATGCAAAACAACACACTGCAATACATAATCGAAATCCCACATTATATCACAACATAAAACTTACATCATGCACAATTGCTACCACAGATATAATACGACTTATACATCTCATACTATCCAAACTCAACTAGCAACCTTAAAACACATGACAATAATTATATCAGATACGTATTTCAAACATCACTTAACGCATAATGCATTTAATGTGCACAGGAAAATAATAAAAACTAAGCCAGAAGCAACAAACTAAATCCCCGAAGAAAGAAAAAATCACCTATGTAATGTACAAATACAATCCTATATTTCCAGAGGATGATACTGAGCACACATCAGGGACATATAGGTGGACCAAGAAATGCATTAGATATTCACATTAAAGTGCTGAAATCCTAATAATTTAATTACATTAATAAAGACATAATACTGTATGGCAGCGACAATGAAAGAAGAAAATAGCAAAGGGGGCTAAATGGGTGGATGTCAACCAAATATGCTGTTTTACATTAATCAACACAAAACAGGTTTGCCTCATACATCGTGTTCTCTAATCATCTCATGTAGCATTGATAAAGTAAACACATTCACAGAAATCAATTTTGTCACTCTAAATAACCGTACATAGAATTAACAGGACGCCTTCTTCTTAAAGCAGTACTTGAAGACGGTACGGGCGCTTATATTGATGAAAAATCTGTACTTCAGATTTGCTAACATATAGTTTCCTTCGATATAGAGGCCTGGCAGCAAATCGTAATCGCTCCTCCTTTTCTACTGAAGAAAGTGTAAGGAAAATGTTCCCTGCTGACCATGAGTTATATCCTGCACAAAGTAACAGCTTTCAGAAGTAATCTCACAAGTCAGTAATGTATTGATACTCAACTTATGCGTTTCGAATGGTAACATTGCCCTGAACGAATCTAAAACGGGTTCGACTGCTATAAGTCGCATCTAAATTGTTGAGCATATTGGGAACATTTCATGCAACCATCAAGAAATGTTCTCTTAATCCTGGTCTGAATGTTCTCCAAGCGAAAGAACTCAGACTGCAATTGTCGACGCCTAGTATACTTTCAATATCATCACACGTGTACTCAAAAAAGACTCTACATGTTGAAGGATTTTTTTTTTTAGTATATTATAGATGAGAAGAAACGTAATAATATTATGATGCAGGCAACACAGGGGAAGTCTAAAAGAACATAATTGAAATACGTATCCAAAACTTATATAAATACACATATTCTCTATAAAATGGAAATAAAATTCCAAAATACACAAATATATATAAATAGACAAATATCAATGCAATGCATAAAATACGATTGAATTTAAATAAAAACGATTGAATTTAAGAAATATCATTTGTATTTACATTTAAAATCGGACATTGTATGATGAATTAAAAATTTAACTTGAAAGGATTAAATATTAGAAACATTAAAATCAACGAAAGAAAGATATATATATATATATATATATATATATATATATATATATATATATATATATATATATATATATATATATAACATCACATCTACGAGCCGTTTCAGAAATGTGCCAAATGAATATGACATATCTCATATTACTAATCTAGGCACTCCCCTTATCAGGATGTTGCACTTAGTTCATAAATACATCTACCTACCCGGGTTGGTCTACCATCACCAATAGGAGCAACGTAGGTATTCCGTCATTTGCATATTACTGTTCAGTACTTAACTCGCAGTTACGAAATCTAAATATCCGAATTTATGCTTCTTTATTTTAGGACAATTTGCTCGTTCAAATCCATCTGATTATACAAAGAAGAAAAAAAAGAAAACAACTTATGACCTTATTTTCAATGCTTAAATTAACCGACTGTTATTTCCTAACTAGTTCATATGCAGCTATTTCTGCTCATCTGTTGATTATATATTGCAACATTGATTCAAAAGTACTAAGCTCTGTTTTTCTTCTTTGCACATAATACTCATACACATTTTTCAGCAGAATTTGAAACAACAGCCTTGGATAAAATTCCAAGACGTGACTATTTTAATCCCAAAGAATTGCATCCTGTATCCTGTTAATGTGCTGCATTCTTCATTCGCATATATAACAGGAGAGATGATACATGCATATAACATATGTGTGTGCGTGTGTTTGTGTTAGTGCGTGTGTGTTATGTGCGTGCATGTGCATGCGCGCGTGTGTATGTGTGTGTCAAGAGAGAGTGACCAGATGAGATAAATAAGCGCTCGATTTAGAAAACACTTAATAGTGGTCAAATAACTTGAACTTACACTCCGAAATTGGCTCGTCTGTTTTCCTATGTGTTCATTATGTTGTCCATACAAAACATCCGTTTTTTGTGCTTTATTTATGTTCCCGTTTCTTTTTTCGACGTCCTGTACCCTCATATGCATCTATATATACATGTAGATGTAGGTATGCACATATATGTATGTATACATGCATATGCTCATATATCATTTGTATTATTATTATTATTATTATTATGATTATTATTATATATATATATATATATATATATATATATATATATATATATATATATATATATATATATATATATATATATATATATATATATATATAAATATAATTATTACAATTAAAAGGGTAAAGGTTTATCAATTTATTAATTTATTAGTAAATCAACAATTAATAATTTTTACCAAGCCCTTCGGTATGTAAACACCATTATCGGTGGAGAACTTATTTAAAAGTTCTTATACATTTATAAACATAATTAAGGGATCAGCAAACATTTGCTTCACTACATACCGAAGTTCAGAAATAGCAGCTAAGAAAGCTGAGACTCCAACAGATAGCATTACTTGTAACTCACAAAGGCAAAAACAAGAAGAAAAAACAGATGAAAACTAACCATTCGAAGTTAATCATAGACGCGTTTCTGGATTATGAGCGATAGTACTCAATTTTCTTCATCGGTATGATATTCCAGTAGTAAATTAGACTATGCTAGCAAACTGTGCATGCATGAACGAGTGAACATTCATGCATCGGCACAACCTGAAAGCATAACCGAATCTACCTCGGCCAGCCAGTCCACTATTTCCTCCTCAAGAAATTACCATGTGCGTCACAAGCAATACCGCAGAAAATTTGCGTTTACTATCAGGGAGTGATTAATTATTGCAATTAAAGGGGTAAAGGTTTATCAATTTATTAATTTATTAATAAATCAACAATTAATAATTTTTCCCAAGCCCTGCCTTTGTGAGTTACAAGTAATGCTATCTGTTGGAGTCACAGCTTTTTTAGCTGCTATTTCTGAACTTCGGTATGTGGTGAAGCAAATGTTTGCTGATCCCTTAATTATGTTTATATATATATATATATATATATATATATATATATATATATATATATATATATATATATATATATATATATATATATATATATATATATATATATATATGTATGTATGTATGTATGTATGTATGTATGTATACATGAATAAACGGATAAATTAGTTTTTCATCATTCTTCTGCGACATGAAATTGGGATATCAAAATGTGCCTACATGTATACATGTGTACGTTGTGTGGGTGTGTGTGTGTGTGTGTGTGTGTGTGTGTGTGTGCGAGAGAGAGAGAGAGAGAGTGCGTGTTAGTGCGTGCATGCGCGTTAGTGAGCGTAAAAGAACATTTGTGTTAACACGTGTTTGAATATGCTCATGTGCGTGTGGAAACATGCAGATATAATTAGAGCAATGATTTATTTCAAAATACCATTTAACACGACTGAAACTTGACACATGCGATCGCTTCAACGGAAGAACACCAAAACACAAACTCCAATTGACCTATATGCCTTTTTAACAGCGTTACAAAAATTAGCTAATATACAAGAAATGAATAAGAGCAATCCAGTACAAATAATCGATGCATTAAGTAAACATTAAACAAGAAGTAATATTTGTAAGTTCTTGGTCATGAAATTTGTACAGTATCCTGGCTATCTTAATCAACATTTTAAGAAGTCCTGTCATAATATAAAGAGGCAAATATATGGAATGTAAATTAATATGTTCATGTATATAACTATTTCGTTCAAAATGGAAGTCCTATGTAATTACTGCATCATCGAATCCTGATCCAGATTGAGATGAGGACATAAACACACGCATGTGTAATATTTGTCAACATGTGTGTGTGAGAGAATGAGAGTATGTGTGTGTGTGTGC